>NC_041386.1:618348433-618390447 GCF_002162155.2 Triticum dicoccoides
AATTGGATGTAAGTTAGCATGAACTATTATTGTTGACATCACCCAAAGGTGAATACGTTGGGAGGCAACACTATAAGCCCCTATCTTTCTGAGTGTCCGATTAAAACTCCATAACCATTAGTATTGCGTGAGTGTTAGCAATTGTTGAAGACTATATGATAGTTGAGTATGTGGAGTTTGCTAAATCAAAGCTCTGATATAGACCCTTCCTGAAAATAAGATGAATTGTAATTGTTTGATGACTGAGAATGAAGTTTGCTAGTTTTCAAGAAAGTTTTTGGTCTATGCTTTAACATGTGAATAGTTTGTTACTTGATCGTGAGAAGTTTTATGAGATGAACTACTGTTATGACATATAATCATGCTAGATAAGGTGATTGGAACTATCATTGATCAAACTTGTGCACCTTCTAGCATTCACACTTCATAAATTCTTTCTTTATACTTACCTACTCGAGGACGAGTAGGAATTAAGCTTGGGGATGCTGATACGTATCCAACGTATCTATAATTTATGAAGCATTCATGCTATTTTATTATCTGTTTTGAATGATTACGGGCTTTATTATACACTTTTATATTACTTTTGGGACTAACCTATTAACTGGAGGCCTAGCCCATATTGTTGTATTATTTCATGTTTCAGTATTTCGAAGAAAAAGGAATAACGGAGTCCAAACGGAATGAAACCTTCGGCAACGTGATTTTTGAAAGGATATGATCCGGGAGACTTGGAGTTCAAGTCAGGGAAGGCTCGAGGAAGCCAGGAGATAGGAGGGTGCGCCCACCCCCCTGGGCGCGCCCCTGTCTCCTGGGCCCCTCGAGTCTCCCCCGACCGACTTCTTTCGCCTATATAAGTCCATGTACCATGAAAACATCAAAGACGAAGATAGATCGGGAGTTCTACCGCCGCAAGCCTCTGTAGCCACCAAAAACCTCTCGGGAGCCCGTCCGGGCACCCTACCGGAGGGGGAATCCATCACCGGTGGCCATCTTCATCATCCCGGCACTCTCCATGACGAGGAGGGAGTAGTTCACCCTCGGGGCCGAGGGTATGTACCAGTAGCTATGTCTTTGATCTCTCTCTCTCTCTCTCTCTCGTGTTCTCTCTATGGCACGATCTTGATGTATCGCGAGCTTTGCTATTATAGTTGGATCTTATGATGCCCCCCCTCTACTCTCTTGTGATGAATTGAGTTTTCCTCTTGAAGTTATCTTAACGGATTGAGTCTTTAAGGATTTGAGAACACTTGATGTATGTCTTGCCGTGTTTATCTGTGGTGACAGTGGGATATCACGTGCCACTTGATGTATGTTTTGGTGATCAACTTGCGGGTTCTGCCCATGAACCTATGCATAGGGGTTGGCACACGTTTTCGTCTTGACTCTCCGGTAGAAACTTTGGGGCACTCTTTGAAGTACTTTGTGTTGGTTCGATGAATCTGAGATTGTGTGATGCATATCGTATAATCATGCCCACGAATACTTGAGGTGACAATGGAGTATCTAGGTGACATTAGGGTTTTGGTTGATTTGTGTCTTAAGGTGTTATTCTAGTACAAACTCTTGAATAGATTGATCCTAAAGAATAACTTTGAGGTGGTTTCGTACCCTACCATAATCTTTTCGTTTGTTCTCCGCTATTAGTGGCTTTGGAGTGACTCTTTGTTGCATGTTGAGGGATTGTTATATGATCTATCTATGTTATTATTGTTGAGAGAACTTGCACTAGTGAAAGTATGAACCCTATGCCTTGTTTCCTACCATTGCAATACCATTTACGCTCACTTTTATCATTAGTTACCTTGCTGTTTTTATATTTTCAGATTACAAAAAACTATATCTACCATCCATATTGCACTTGTATCACCATCTCTTCGCCGAACTAGTGCACCTATTCAATTTACCATTGTATTGGGTGTGTTGGGGACACAAGAGACTCTTTGTTATTTGGTTGCAGGGTTGTTTGAGAGAGACCATCTTCATCCAAGGCTCCCATGGATTGATAAACCTTATGTCATCCACTTGAGGGAAATTTGCTACTGTCCTACAAACATGTGCACTTGCAGGCCCAACAACGTCTACAAGAAGAAGGTTGTGTAGTAGACATCAACGATGGCGACAAACCCCCCTCTTCGGAACCCCGAATGGACTCCAGATTAGCCCTCCCGAGAGAGATTAGGGCTTGGCGGCGGCTCCGTATCGTAAACCGCGATGAAACTTTCTCTCTGATTTTTTTCTCTGCGAAAGCAAATATGTAGAGTTGGAGTTGAGGTCGGTGGACATCCAGGGGGCCCACGAGGCAAGGGGGCGCACCCAGGGGGAGGGGGCGCGGCCCCCACCTTCATGGCCAGGGTGTGGGCCCCCTGGCTTTGATTCTTTTGCCAGTATTTTTTATATTTTCCAAAAGTAATCTCCGTGGATTTTCAGGTCATTCAGAGAAATTTTGTTTCTGCACAAAAATAACACCATGATAGTTTTGCTGAAAACAACATCAATCCGGGTTAGTTCCCATTCAAATCATGCAAGTTAGAGTCCAAAACAAGGGAAAAGTGTTTGGAAAAGTAGATACGTTGGAGAAGTATCAACTCCCCCAAGCTTAAACCTTTGCTTGTCCTCAAGTAATTCAGTTGACAAACTGAAAGCGATAAAGAAAAACTTTTACAAACTCTGTTTGCTCTTGTTGTTGCAAATATGTAAAGCCAGCATTCAAGTTTTCAGCAAAGATTATGAACTAACCATATTCACAATAACACTTAGGTCTCATGTTTACTCATATCAATGGCATAATCAGCTAGCGGGCAATAATAATAAAACTCGGATGACAACACTTTCTCAAAACAATCATAATATAATATAACATGATGGTATCTCACTAGCCCTTTCTGAGACCGCAAAACATAAATGCAGAGCACCTTTAAAGATCAAGGACTGACTAAACATTGTAATTCATGGTAAAAGAGATCCAGTCAAGTCATACCCAATATAAACTAATAGTAATGCATGCAAATGACAGTGTGCTCTCCAGCGGGTGCTTTTTAATAAGAGGGTGATGACTCAACATAAAAGTAAATAGATAGGCCCTTCGCAGAGGGAAGCAGGGATTTGTAGTGGTGCCAGAGCTCGATTTTAAAATAGAGATGAATAACATTTTGAGCGGTATACTTTCACTGTCAACACAACAACTATGAGATCTCGATATCTTCCATGCTACACACATTATAAGCGGTTCCCAAACATAATGGTAAAGTTTATACTCCCCCACCACCAACAAGCATCAATCCATGGCTTGCTCGAAACAACGAGTGCCTCCAACTAGCAACAACCTTGGGGGAGTTTTGTTTAATTATTTTGATTTGCTTTGATATTTTTGATCATGGGACTAGGCATCCCGGTTACCATCCATTTTCTCGTGAATGAGGAGCGGAGTCCACTCCTCTTGAGAATAACCCATCTAGCATGGAAGATACAGACAACCCTAGTTGATACATGAGCTGCTCGAGCATACAAAATAGAATTTCATTTGAAGGTTTGGAGTTTGGCACATACAAATTTACTTGGAACGGCAGGTAAATACCGCATATAGGAAGGTATGGTGGACTCATATGGAATAAATTTGGGGTTTATGGAGTTTGGATGCACAAGCAGTATTCCTGCTTAGTACAGGTGAAGGCTAGCAAGAGACTGGGAAACGACCAACTGAGAGAGCGACAACAGTCATGAACATGCATTAAAATTAATCAACACTGAGTGCAAGCATGAGTAGGATATAATCCACCAGGAACATAAATATCGTGAAGGCTATGTTGATTTTGTTTCAACTACATGCGTGAACATGTGCCAAGTCAAGTCAGTCGAATCATTCAAAGGAGGATACCATCCTATCATACTACATCACAACCATTTTAATAGCATGTTGGCACGCAAGGTAAACCATTATAAGCTCCTAGCTAATTAAGCATGGCATAAGCAACTATAATCTCTAATTGTCATTGCAAACATGTTTATTCATATTTACAAAAACAAGAGAGGTCGAGTTCATACCAGCTTCTCTCATCTCAATCAGTCCATCATATATCGTCATTATTGTCTTTCACTTGCACGACCGAACGATGTGGATAATAATAATAGTGCACGTGCATTGGACTAAGCTGGAATCTGCAAGCATTCAATTCAAGGGAGAAGACAAAGTAATACTCTTGGTTAAATCAACAATCATGCATATGAGAGCCACTAAACATTTTCATTATGGTCTTCTCCTCTGGACCCCCAAAGGAATGAAAAGAAATAAAACTATTTACACGGGAAAGCTCCAAACAAGCAAAAGAAGAACGAGAAATCTTTTTGGGTTTTCTTTTTAATTACTACTACAAGCATGGAAATTAGAATAACTAATTTTTTTGGTTTTTCTTAAGGTTTATCAAACACACAAGAAGAAAGCTAGACAAAGAAATTAAACTAGCATGGATAGTACAATGAAAAAGTATGAGCACCGACCACTAGAACGAGTGTGTGAATATGAATGTAATGTTGGTGAGAAATACGTACTCCCCAAGCTTAGGCTTTTGGCCTAAGTTGGTCTAAGCCCACGAATCACGGCTACTCTCCCCAGTGTACTGAGGAGCGTCATTGTACTGCCACTGACTAGCGATCTCTTCCGGATCCCACTGATAAGACGATGGACGATAAGGATCCAGTGGTGGTTCCAGCTCAGGCTCTGGAGCTGATGTCTGGCCTCGGTGCGCTTACACGGCCGACGGCAAGACGAGGTAATGGCCTACAGTTAAATCAAACAGAGAAGGCGCAGGCAGGATAATAATCTCATTGTGTTTCTTATTAAATCTCAGGTTATATAGAAGCATCTTATCATCATTGTCAACAATAAATTCATGCGCTACGATGCTCCTATAATCTAAAAAGGTAGGGGTAGCATCCTGTATCTCCAAATGTCTAGCAAGGCGTGCAACATAGATACGTCCAAAGATGGGTCCCTTTGTATGGTTTAGACTAAATAGTTTAGCAATAACGGCACCCATACTAAAAGAGTTATCCCAAAATAAGGCATGGAACAAAATAATAATATCAGGAACACTGAGGATTTCCACAGTTTCCGCGACCAATTAAGCATCGAATAGCAAATATGGCAAAGTAGCGTAAAACAGGAAAATGTATGCTAGTTATTCTTGCATCGGAAACCTTCCTCGATTCCCCTACAGTAATAGTATCAATAAAACCATCCACATCTTTACGATGTGGTTCATCTAAGCTGCCTTCAAAGGGTATTCTACAAACCGTGCAAAAATTGCGTAATGACATCTCCTTAGCCTCATCATATAAATGAAAAGATACTGAAGGAGGTGAATTCTTAGGATAATAGTAAAAGTTTTGCACGAAAGTATTGGTGAGTAAGAGATACTGTTCGATCCGGTCGTGGAGGAAGTCGGTGAGGCCCGCATTATCAGCCAAAGAATAAAAGTCTTCATAAATCCCGACTGCTCTCAAGAAATTATCACAAGGCCACTCACACGGCCGTACTTCCGCTACACGAGGAAGATTATACTTGGCATTTTCTTTCTCCTTAGCTTGTTTATCCTTGGAGCTTTGGCTAGAAGAGCCCCTCAAAAATCTCTTCATCATTTTCTAAAAATTTCTGAAATTTTTAGTAACTCAAAATAAAAGTGAATAAAACTAAACAAGATTGATAGCAACTACTCCCACAAAGTGCCTAGAGCCTATATCATGCATTAGAATTACTTGGGACCTCATAAATTTGACATGCAAGCTCAAGAACAAGGTCACCTAGGCAGCAAAAATTTGCAATTAATAAAGGACTAGAACAAAAACTAATTGGACCATTGGAGGAGTCACATACCAAAGAACAATCTCCCAAAGCAGTTTTGTGAATGGAGCTTTGAGCAAGGAGATCGAAAATCGCAGCAAAATGAGCTAGAACTCGTGCTTGAGCTGGATGGGGATTTTTTTGGGAGGAAGATGGAGTGTGTGGGTGCAGAAATAAGTGGAGGGGGGCCACCGTGGGCCCACGAGGCAGGGGGCGCGCCCTATAAGGGTGGGCGCGCCCTGGACCCTCATGGCCAGGTGCTTGCCCCCCTGCTGTGTTCTCAGTGCCTAAAATCCTTAAATATTCCATAAAAAATCATACTAAATTTGCAGGGCATTTGGAGAACTTTTATTTTAGGGATATTTTTTATTGCATGGATAATTCATAAAATAGACAAAAATACTATTTTTACTTTATTTAATCTAAATAACATAAAGTAAAAGGAGGGTACAGAAGGTTGTGCCTTCTAGTTTCATCCATCTCATGATCATCAAAAGGAATCCACTAACAAGGTTGATCAAGTCTTGTTAACAAACTCATTCCGAATAACATGAAACCGGAGAAATTTCGAATAACACTAGGTTATCTCAACGGGGATATGAACATCCCCAATAATAAGAATATCATATTTTTTCTTGACGGTAGAAGGAGGAAATTCAAAACCTCCAATAATGATAGTTGGAATTTTTCCAATAGAATTGATACTGTGGACTTGAGGTTGTTTCCTCGGAAAGTGTACCGTATGCTCATTACCATTAACATGAAAAGTGACATTGCCTTTGTTGCAATCAATAATAGCCCCTGCAGTATTCAAAAAGGGTCTACCAAGGATAATCGACATACTATCATCCTCGGGAATATCAACAATAACAAAGTCCATTAAGATAGTGATGTTCGCAACCACAACAGGCACATCCTCACAAATACCGACAGGTATGGCAGTTGATTTATCAGCCATTTGCAAAGATATTTCAGTAGGTGTCAACTTATTCAATTCAAGTCTACGATATAAAGAGAGAGGCATAACACTAACACCGGCTCCAAGATCACATAAAGTAGTTTTAACATAGTTTCTTTTAATGGAGCATGGTATAGTTGGTACTCCTGGATCTCCAAGTTTCTTAGGTATTCCACCTTTAAAAGTATAATTAGCAAGCATGGTGGAAATTTCAGCTTCCGATATCTTTATTTTATTTGTAATGATATCCTTCATGTATTTAGCACAAGGATTTACTTTAAGCATATCAGTTAAGCGCATACGTAAGAAGATAGGTCTAATCATTTTAGCAAAGCGCTCAAAATCCTCATCGTCCTTTTTCTTGGATGGCTTAGGAGGAAAAGGCATGGGTTTATGAACCCATGGTTCTCTTTCTTTACCGTGCTTCCTAGCAACAAATTCTCTCTTATCATAACGTTGATTCTTTGATTGTGGGTTATCAAGATCAACAGCAGGTTCAATCTCTACATCATTGTTATTGCTAGGTTGAGCATCACCATGAACATTATCACTAGGTTCATGTTCATCACCAGATTGTGTTTCAGCATCATAATAGAGATATCATTGGGATTCTCAGGTGTGTCTACAGCAGGTTCACTAGAAGCATGCAAAGTCCTATCATTTTTCTTTTTCTTCTTTTTAGAAGGACTAGGTGCATCTACATTATTTCTCTGAGAATCCTGCTCGATTATCTTAGGGTGGCCTTCAGGATACAAAGGTTCCTGCGTCATTTTACCAGTTCTAGTAGCCACTCTAACAGCAAAATCATGTTTATTATTTAATTCATCGAGCAAATCACTTTGAGCTTTAAGTACTTGTTCTGCTTGAGTGGTAACCATAGAAGCATATTTGCTAATGAGTCTAAGTTCACCTTTAACTCTAGCCATATAATCACTCAAGCGTCCAATCACGTAAGCATTACTCTTTAATTCTCTACCAACATAAGCATTGAAATTTTCTGTCTAGCCATAAAGTCATCAAATTCATCCAAACATTGGCTAGGAAATTTGATAGACGGGATTTCAATTGTATCATATCTATAGAGAGAATTTACCTTTACTACCTGTGTCGGGTTATCAACACAATGTGTTTCTTCAGCAGGTGGTATATTAAGACCATGTATTTCTTCAATAGGAGGTAAATTCTTAACATCTTCAGCTTTAATACCTTTCTCTTTCATTGATTTCTTTGCCTCTTGCATATCTTCAAGACTAAGAAATAGAATTCCCCTTTTGTACGGAGTAGGTTTAAGAATAGGCTCAGGAGTGGACTCAATTGGATCAGGAATTGGCTCAGGAAGAGTCCAATTATTTCATTAGTCAACATATTATTCAATAACAATTCAGCTTGGTCGACTGTTCTTTCCCTGAAAACACAACCAGCACAACTATCCAAGTGGTCCTTGGAAGCATCGGTAAGTCCATTATAAAAGATATCAAGTATTTCATTTTTCTTAAGAGGATGATCAGGCAAAGCATTAAGTAATCGGAGAAGCCTCCCCAAGCTTGTGGGAGACTCTCTTCTTTGATTTGCACAAAATTATATATTTCCCTCAAGGCAGCTTGTTTCTTATGAGCAGGGAAATATTTAGCAGAGAAGTAATAAATCATATCCTGGGGACTATGCACACAACCAGGATCAAGAGAATTAAACCAAGTTTTAGCATCACCCTTTAATGAGAATGGAAATATCTTAAGGATATAATAGTAGCGAGGCTTCTCATCATTAGTGAACAGGGTGGCTATATCATTTAACTTAGTAAGATGTGCCACAACAATTTCAGATTCATTGCCATAAAAAGGATCAGATTCAACCAAAGTAATTATCTCTGGATCGACAGAGAATTCGTAATCCTTATCAGTAACAAAGATAGGTGAAGTAGCAAAAGCAGGTTCATATTTCATTCTTGCATTCAGAGATTGTTGCTTCCATTTAGCTAATAACTTCTTAAGATCATATCTATCATTGCAAGCAAGAATAGCTCTAGCAGCTTCTTCATCCATAACATAACCCTCAGGAACAATAGGCAATTCATACTTAGAGGGAGAACCTTCATCATCATGCTACGTCTTGAGCTTGCGTTGGGTTTCCTTGAAGAGGAAAGGGTGATGCAACAATAGTAGCGTAAGTATTTCCCTCAGTTTTTGAGAACCAAGGTATCAATCCAGTAGGAGGCTCCTCAAAAGTCCCACGCACCTACACAAACAAACAAGAACTCACAACCAACGCAATAAAGGGGTTGTCAATCCCTTTATGGCCATTTGCGAAAGTGAGATCTGATAGAGATAATATGATAAGATAAATATATTTTTGGTATTTTATAATATAGATAGGCAAAGTAAAGATGCAAATAAAAGTAGATTGAAGGCTTATATGATAAAAGATAGACCCGGGGCCATAGGTTTCACTAGTGACTTCTCTCAAGATAGCATAAGTATTACGGTGGGTGAACAAATTACTGTCGAGCAATTGATAGAAAAGTGAATAATTATGAGATTATCTAGGCATGATCATGTATATAGGCATCATGTCCGTGACAAGTAGACCGACTCCTGCCTGCATCTACTTCTATTACTCCACACATCGACCGCTATCCAGCATGCATCTAGAGTATTAAGTTCATAAAGAACAGAGTAACGCATTAAGAAAGATGACATGATGTAGAGGGATAAACTCATGCAATATGATATAAACCCCATCTTTTTATCCTCGATGGCAACAATACAATACATGCCTTGCTGCCCCTGCTGTCACTAGGAAAGGACACCGCAAGATTGAACCCAAAGCTAAGAACTTCTCCCATTGCAAGAAAGATCAATCTAGTAGGCCAAACCAAACTGATAATTCGAAGAGACTTGCAAAGATAACTTAATCACACATAAAAGAATACAGAGGAGATTCAAATATTTCTCATAGATAAACTTGATCATAAACCCACAATTCATCGGATCTCAACAAACACACCGCAAAAAGAGTTACATCGAATAGATCTCCAAGAAGATCGATGAGAACATGGTATTGAGATCCAAAGAGAGAGAAGAAGCCATCTAGCTAATAAGTATGGACCCAAAGGTCTATGGTAAACTACTCACAACTCATCGAAGAGGCTATGATGTTGATGTAGAAGCCCTCCATGGTCGATTCCCCCTCCGGCGGAGCACCGACGAAGGCTCCAAGATGGGATCTCTCGGATACAGAAGGTTGCGGCGGTGGAATTAGGTTTTCGTTGGCTCCCCTGATGTTTTCAGGGTACATGGGTATATATAGGAGGAAGAAGTAGGTCGGTGGACGCCCGAGTGGCCCACGAGATAGGGGGCGCGCCCAATAGGGGGGGGGGGGCGCTCTCCACCCTCGTGGCCGCCTCGGTGGTTGCTTGACTTCCACTCCAAGTCCTCTGGATCACGTTCGTTCCAAAAATCACGCTCCCGAAGGTTTCACTCCGTTTGGACTCCGTTTGGTATTCCTTTTCTTCGAAACACTGAAATAGGCACAAAATAAACAGCAATACGGGCTGGTCCTCCGGTTAGTAGGTTAGTCCCAAAAATGATATAAATGTGTAAAGTAAAGCCCATAAACATCCAAAACGGGTAATATAATAGCATGGAACAATCAAAAATTATAGATACGTTGGAGATGTATCAAGCATCCCCAAGCTTAATTCCTGCTCGTCCTCGAGTAGGTAAATGATAAAAACAGAATTTTTGATGTGGAATGCTACCTAGCATAATTCTCAATGTAATTTTCTTTATTGTGGCATGAATGTTCAGATCCAATGATTCAAAATAAAAGTTCATATTGACATAAGGAATAGTAATACTTCAAGCATACTAATCAAGCAATCATGTCTTCTCAAAATAACATGTCTAAGAAAGTTATCCCTACAAAATCATATAGTCTGGCTGTTGCTCTATCTTCATCGCACAAAGTATTTAATCATGCACAACCCCGATGACAAGCCAAACAATTGTTTCATACTTTAGTAATCTCAAACTTTTTCAACTTTCATGCAATACATGAGCGTGAGCCATGGACATAACACTATAAGTGGAATAGAATGGTGGTTGTGGAGAAGACAAAAAAGGAAGAAGATAGTCTCACATCAACTGGGCGTATCAACGGGCTATGGAGATGCCCATTAATAGATATCAATGTGAGTGAGCAGGGATTGCCATGCAACAGATGCACTGGAGCTATAAATGTATGAAAGCTCAAAAAGAAACTAAGTGGGTGTGCATCCAACTCGCTTGCTCACGAAGACCTAGGGCATTTTGAGGAAGCCCATCATTGGAATATACAAGCCAAGTTCTACAATGAAAATTCCCACTAGTATATGAAAGTGACAACATAGGAGACTCTCTATTATGAAGATCATGGTGCTACTTTGAAGCACAAGTGTGGTAAAAAGGATAGTAGCATTGTCCCTTCTCTCATTTTTTGTTTGGCCTTTCTCTTTTTTTATTTGGCCTTTCTCTTTTTTTTTGTAAAGTCCGAAGTCTCATCCCGACTTGTGGGGGAATCATAGTCTCCATCATCCTTTCCTCACTGGGACAATGCTCTAATAGTGAAGATCATCACACTTTTATTTACTTACAACTCAAGATTACAACTCAATACTTAGAACAAGATATGACTCTATATGAATGCCTCCGGCGGTATACCGGGATATGCAATGAATCAAGAGTGACATGTATGAAAATTATGAAGGTGGCCTTGCCACAAATACGATGTCAACTACATGATCATGCAAAGAGGAATATGACAATAATGGTGTGTGTCATATAAACGGAACGGTGGAAAGTTGCATGGCAATATATCTCGGAATGGCTATGGAAATGCCATAATAGGTAGGTATGGTGGCTGTTTTGAGGAAGGTATATGGTACCCACGAAAATTGCGCGGCACAAGAGAGGCTAGCAATGGTGGAAGGGTGAGAGTGCATATAATCCATGGACTCAACATTAGTCATAAAGAACTCATGTACTTATTGCAAAAATCTACAAGTCATCAAAAACAAAGTACTACGCGCATGCTCTAGGGGGATAGATTGGTAGGAAAAGACCATCGCTCGTCCCCGACCGCCACTCATAAGGAAGACAATCAATAAATAAAAATGTGCTCCAACTTCATCACAAAGAGGTTCACCATACGTTCATGCTACGGGAATCACAAACTTCAACACAAGTATTCTTTAAATTCATAATCACCCAACTAGCACAACTCTAATATCACCACTTCTATATCTCAAAACAATTATCAAGCATCAAATTAATCATAGCATCCAATTCACTTCCTATGATGGTTTTTATTATACCCAACTTGGATGCCCATCATTCTAGGACCAATTTTATAACCATAGCAAATACCATGTTGTTCTAAGAGACTCTCAAAATAATCATTATTTTCATGGAAACTAGAAGAACATGCCTTTACAAAGCAATCTTTCTTAGCACGTAATCTAGTGGTTCTTTCTTTGCACTCATCAATGGAAATTCTCATAGCTTTGAGAGACTCATTGATATCATTGAGGGAGTCCTGGACTAGGGGGTGTCCGGATAGCCGAACTATCATCATTGGCCGGACTCCAAGACTATGAAGATACAAGATTGAAGACTTCATCCCGTGTCCGGATGAGACTTTCCTTGGCGTGGAAGGCAAGCTTGGCGATACGGATATGTAGATCTCCTACCATTGTAACCGACTCTGTGTAACCCTAGCCCTCCCCGGTGTCTATATAAACCGGAGGGTTTTAGTCCGTAGGACGAACAACAATCATACCATAGGCTAGCTTCTAGGGTTTAGCCTCCTTGATCTCGTGGTAGATCTACTCTTGTAATACCCATATCATCAATATCAATCAAGCAGGAGTAGGGTTTTACCTCCATCAAGAGGGCCCGAACCTGGGTAAAAACATCGTGTCCCTTGTCTCCTGTTACCATCCGCCTAGACGCACAGTTCGGGACCCCTACCCGAGATCCGCCGGTTTTGACACCGACATTGGTGCTTTCATTGAGAGTTCCTCTGTGTCGTCACCCATAGGCCCGATGGCTCCTTCGATCATCAACAACGACGTGGTCAAGGGCGAGACTTTTCTCCCCGGACAGATCTTCGTATTCGGCGGCTTTGCACTGCGGGCCAATTCACTTGGCCATCTAGAGCAGATCGGAAGCTACGCCCCTGGCCATCAGGTCAGATTTGGTAGTTTGAACTATATGGCCGACATCCGCAGAGACTTGATCTTCGACGGATTCGAGCCACAGCCGAGCGCGCCACACTGTCACGATGAGCATGATTTAGCTCTGCTGCCGGATAGTGCCCTGGAGGCCGCACAGGAGTCCGCTCTGACCCTTAACTTGGAGCCGACTACGCCGATAGAGGATGGGTGGCTAGACACCGCCTCGGGGGCTGCTACCTCTACGGTGATGTAGCCGAATACCGACCCTGTCCCTTGTGAAGCTCGTGACTCCAGGGTGCCGGACTCTTCTCCGGACCCCGAACCATCCGCGCTCCTGCCAATCGAACCCGATTGGGCACCGATCATGGAGTTCACCGCTGCGGACATCTTTCAGCACTCGCCTTTTGGCGACATCCTGAATTCGCTAAAGTATCTCTCTTTATCAGGAGAGCCCTGGCCGGATTACAGTCAGGACGGTTGGGATGCGGACGACGGAGAAATTCAAAGCCCACCCACCACCCACTTTGTAGCCACTGTCGACGACTTAACCGACATGCTAGACTTCGACTCCGAAGACATCGACGGTATGGACGATGATGCCGGAGACGACCAAGAACCAGCGCCAACGGGGCACTAGAAATCCACCTCATCATATGACATATACATGGTGGACATCCCAAAGGATGGGAATGGCGATGGAACAGCGGAGGATGACCTCTCCAAGAAACAACCTAAGCGTCGGCGTCAGCGGCGCCGCTCTAAATCCCGCCACAGCAAAAATGGAGATTCCGGCTCTGGAGATAATAAAACCCCGGACAGTGCCAAAGACAACCCCCTCCAGCAAGATTTAGCACAGGAGGATGGAGAAGCCAGCCCTCGTGAGAGAGCAGCAGACAAAGAGGTAGAGGACGATAATTACATGCCTCCCTCCGGAGACGAGGCAAGCCTTGACGACGATGAATTTGTCGTGCCTGAGGATCCCGTCGAACAAGAGCGTTTCAAACGCAGGCTTATGGCCACATCAAGCAGCCTCAAGAAATAGCAGCAACAGCTTAGAGCTGATCAAGATTTGCTAGCCGACAGATGGACTGAAGTCCTTGCGACCGAAGAGTACGAACTCGAACGCCCCTCCAAAAGCTATCCCAAATGCAAGCTGCTGCCCCGATTAGAGGAGGAAGCATATAAACCTACATCACCGGCGCACAATACGGCCGACCGGCCACCTCGTGGCCGCGACAGAGGGGCCTCTAGGCCCTTCACTAAAGCCGCACCCCGGCATCGCTCGAAAAGTACAAAGCCACGGGGGAATGCACCGGACTTGCAAGACATATTGGAGGATAAGGCAAGACAAACAAGATCGATCTACGGACCGCGTGGGCGCCCCACGATACGCGACGACAACTGCCACGCCGGATATAGCAATTCCGGCCGGGCCGAACACAGTAGACAAAGCCCGCTTGAGCTGCGTCGTGATATAGTCCAATACAGAGGCACCGCACGCCCACTATGTTTCACAGATGAAGTAATGGATCATCAAATCCCCGAAGGGTTCAAACCCGTGAACATTGAATCCTACGATGGCACAACAGATCCCGCGGTTTGGATCGAAGACTATCTCCTTCATATCCACATGGCCCGCGGTGATGATCTTCACGCCATCAAATACCTCCCACTCAAGCTTAAAGGACTAGCTCGACATTGGCTCAACAGCTTGCCAGTAGAATCAATTGGGTGTTGGGAGGACCTGGAAGCCGCATTCCTTGATAACTTCCAGGGCACATATGTGCGACCACCAGACGCCGATGACCTAAGCCACATAATTCAGCAGCCAGACGAATCGGCTAGACAATTCTGGACACGGTTCTTAACCAAGAAAAATCAAATCATCGACTGTCCGGATGCAGAGGCCCTTGCAGCCTTCAAACACAACATCCGCGATGAATGGCTTGCCCGGAACCTAGGACAGGAGAAGCCGAAATCAATGGCGGCCCTCACATCGCTCATGATCCGCTTCTGTGCGGGAGAAGACAGCTGGCTAGCCCGCAGTAACAACCTAACCAAAAACTCTGGTAGTTCGGATACCAAAGATAGCAATGGCAGGTCGCGTCGCAATAAGCATAAGCGCCGCATTAACGGTGATAATACTGAAGATATGGCAGTCAACGCCGGATTCAGAGGCTCTAGACCCGGTTAGCGGAAAAAGCCATTCAAAAGAACTACTCCGGGCCCGTCCAATTTGGACCGGATACTCAATCGCTTGTGCCAGATACACGGCACCCCCGAAAAGCCAGCTAATCACACCAACCGAGATTGTTGGGTGTTCAAGCAGGCAGGAAAGTTAATCACCGAAAGCAATGACAAGGGGCTGCATAGCGATGACGAGGAGGAGACACGGCCGCCGAACAATAGAGGACAGAAGGGTTTCCCCCCACATGTGCGGACGGTGAACATGATATACACAACCCACATACCCAAAAGGGAGCGGAAGCGTGCGCTCAGGGATGTATACGCGATGGAGCCAGTCGTCCCAAAGTTCAATCCGTGGTCCTCCTGCCTGATCACTTTTGATCGAAGGGACCACCCCACCAGTATCCGCCACGGCGGATTCGCCGCATTGGTTCTAGACCCAATCGTCGATGGATTTCACCTCACTAGAGTCCTGATGGACGGCGGCAGTAGCCTGAACCTGCTTTATCAGGATACAGTGCGCAAGATGGGCATAGACCCCTCAAGGATTAAACCCACAAAGACGACCTTCAAAGGCATCATACCAGGTGTAGAGGCCAATTGTACTGGCTCAGTCACACTTGAAGTGGTCTTCGGATCCCCGGATAACTTCCAAAGCGAGGAGTTAATCTTCGACATAGTCCCGTTCCGCAGCGGCTATCATGCACTGCTCGGACGAACCGCATTTGCAAAGTTCAATGCGGTGCCGCACTACGCATACCTCAAGCTCAAGATGCCAGGCCCTCGAGGAGTCATCACGGTCAACGGAAACACTGAACGCTCTCTCCGAACGGAGGAGCATACAGCGGCTCTCGCGGCGGAAGTGCAGAGCAGCCTCTTAAGGCAATTCTTGAGTCCGGCCGTTAAGCGACCGGACACCGTCAAGTGCGCCCGGAGTAACCTACAACAAGACCACATGGCATGTTCCGAGCACGCGTAGCAATGCGGCCCCAACCCCAGCCCTCGCAAAATCGCGAGACCAGTACCACGCGTACATCATTACGCTCTGGAAATACCATGGGCATAGGGGGAGGGGCACGACCACGGCATGCCCAGAGTGCGGCTCAACCACACCAGGGGCTCCCAAGCGTGTCATCCTTTTTTTTCTTATCCTCAGGACTCCGTTTTCTAGAAGCCCTGTCTGGCAATAGACCTGCCGAACTCACGATGCAACAGCCAGGGAAGGAGAAAAGCTACGACGAGTATCCAGGTGGTCACCATTACGAGCATTATACCTGTTTTATACACCATTATGCAGCCTACCCCTGGAGGGGGACATGTTAAATAGTCCCACCCCTTGCTTATCGCACTATTTGTACCGTCCTGCATTCATTGCAGCATTTTTTGAATAAACATTGCATCGCTTTTTTCCTATCATTGCATTCCTTTTTATATGTTCACTTATGACATGTTGCACCTGTACGCTTTGGTACGGCCAAATACACCAGGGGCTTAAGTTCCCCAGATTATGGTGTGATAAGTCCGAACACTTTAACAAGTGCGGCACCCCGAACTTATAGCATTATATGCATCGGCTCCAAATCATGTCCTGGGTCAATAGTTGGGTTTGCCCGGCTCCCATGTTTTGGTACCTTACGTTCCGTTATATTGGCTAAGGTAGCGCTGGGAGAACCACTGCGATTGTGCCCCAGTTGAGCTGGGCTGAGCACCTCTGTCGGTGTCAAAACCGACGGATCTCGGGTAGGGGGTCCCGAACTGTGCGTCTAGGCGGATGGTAACAGGAGACAAGGGACACGATGTTTTTACCCAGGTTCGGGCCCTCTCGATGGAGGTAAAACCCTACTCCTGCTTGATTGATATTGATGATATGGGTAGTACAAGAGTGGATCTACCACGAGATCAAGGAGGCTAAACCCTAGAAGCTAGCCTATGGTATGATTGTTGTTATTGTTGTTGTGTCCTACGGACTAAAACCCTCCGGTTTATATAGACACCGGAGAGGGCTAGGGTTACATAGAGTCGGTTACAATGGTAGGAGATCTACATATCCGTATCGCCAAGCTTGCCTTCTACGCCAAGGAAAGTCCCATCCGGACACGGGACGAAGTCTTCAATCTTGTATCTTCATAGTCTTGGAGTCCGGCCGATGATGATAGTTCGGCTATCCGGGCACCCCCTAGTCCAGGACTCCCTCAGTAGCCCCTGAACCAGGCTTCAATGACGACGAGTCCGGCGCGCATATTGTCTTCGGCATTGCAAGGCGGGTTCCTCCTCCGAATAATTCATAGAAGATTGTGAACACCTGGATAGTGTCCGGCTCTGCAAAATAAATTCCACATGCCACCGTAGAGAGAATAATATTTACACAAGTTCAATCTGCTGACGTATTTCGTGGCGTGACGTCACACCACAACCAAGCCTTTACGAATCATTTTTATTATACCACCTCAGCGCGTTTAGCGAAGCGGTTTCCTTGGCACGTCTTGTCGAAGCAGAGATCGTGTTCCCCTTATTCTGGGATTCCCATCAATACGGACGTGGGTAACCCAACCGCGCCATTGATTGTGGCGCTTGGGAGATAAGCGAGTTTTACCAGGCCAGTAGGGACGCATAGTTTCATCTACCCATATATAAGGGGATAAGGATCCACCTTTTTTACCTACGCCTTCTTCCTCCTTTGCTTATCCATCTCCGCGCACTCGAGCTCAAGCGCCCAAGTCCGCACATCTCACCTCGACCTTCTCCAGCCATGTACGGAGCGGGAGGCAAGTGGATGGCCTCCTCCGTTACGGAGGGGCACATCAAGAAGCTGCGCGACGCCGGATATCTGTCCAGCGATATCATGCACCGGCTCCCCGACGAGGGGCAGCTCATCCCCACCCCCAAGCCCCATGAGAGGGTAGTATTCCTTCCCCATTTCCTCCGCGGACTGGGCTTCCCACTCCATCCTTTTGTCCGGGGGCTCATGTTTTACTATGGCCTGGATTTCCACGATCTGGCCCCGAATTTCATCCTCAATATCTCGGCGTTTATCGTCGTGTGCGAGGCCTTCCTCTGCATCCAGCCCCACTTCGGCTTGTGGCTAAAGACCTTCAATGTCAAGCCGAAGGTTGTGAAGGGCAGCCAAGCGGAGTGCGGAGGCGCCATGGTAGGCAAAATGCCCAACGTTACTTGGCTTGAGGGCGCCTTCGTGGAATCCGTCAAAGGGTGGCAATCGGGGTGGTTCTACGTCACCGAGCCGCATGACCCCAAATGGGCAGCGGCCCCCGAATTCAGATCTGGCATCCCTATGCAGCTCACCTCCTGGAAAGAGAAGGGCTTGCTATGGGGTAGTTCGGAGGAGCTGACCGGACTCCAGTCCTGTCTCCCGACCCTGGTGAACAAGAAGCTCAAGCTTGTCAACGTGGTCCAGGTCATGCTCGTCCGCCGGATTCTCCCCTGCCAGCAACGGGACTTCAATTTGTGGGAGTTCAATCCGGCACAGCACCAGACCTTGAGCGGGCTCTTTGATACTACATACAAAGACGCCTGGAGGGTGCTATTCAAGGGCGCCGAAGCCCCCGCATCCGCTACCGAAGATCGCGGATTCAGCTCGCAGCGTCCAGCTGACGAGGTAAGCCATGTTATCCTTTATGGGACACTTGCTTTTCATGTTTTAACTTCATGCGGGATCTAAACTCCCAATACCTTTGACAGGCCTGGCAGACGACGTCCGGACAGGTTAACTATACGGCTCCCCTTCCAGAAGACCCAGCAGATGCCCGTTTGACAGGGCTGCTGGTCCCGGCGCTTTACGTGGTGCCGGAGAAGAAGGCCAAGAAGAAGGCCACGGGAACCCGAAGGAGTTCCCGGCGCCAGGTGGTATCGGACTCATCGTCCGGTGACTCCGAGGCGGACTCCTCCCACGAGGACGAGGAGGAGAAGAAGGAGGACTCTTCCCCAGCGGGGGGAGAGAAGAAGAGGAAGGCCTCCCCAATGAGGGAGGCCGAAGGGTCCAAGAAGGGAAGGACCCTTCCCCCGGACAGTTCCGCCAACGTCAGCGACGGCGACGAGGAGTGGCCCTCAAGGGCCAAGCCCCTGGCGAGATCGTAAGTATCCGGACTCCTAGATGATTTATAATTTTTCCTTTTGTCACATAGTGTCTCTCTAATGCCGCGTACAACCCTGCAGTCAGCCCAAGGACGATCTTCCTGCTTCGTCGAGCGGGTCCTTGGGCACATCGGATATGGATTCCCTTCCGACCGCCTCCACTCCCCGTGGTGCTGACGATGCCGAGGTTGGATACCAGGAGGGGACCCACCAGGGGGAGGAGGCTCCGAAGGTGCCACAAGGCAACCTCCCGGACTTCGCACCGGACTCTGTACCGGAACCTGCAGTGGTTCCGGAGTCCGGTGGGCGGCCCCTTCGTAAGAAGGGCAAGACTATGACACCGGCGGCCTCCGTCCAACCGGAGGCGCCAGATAACTTGCTGGAGGCGCTCAACAGCACTTCCATCGAAGAAGAACACCGCACTGTCATGAGTGCGGTGATTCAGAAGGTTCAGCTTGCCAAGAGCGGGCTGACCGAAGCCTACAGCAGCCTTCTAACAGGCTTTGAGGTAAGAATTTTAAGATATGCAATATAATACCGCATAGACAGTAGCCCCTGATGCTCGGTTCGGTGTTCGGAAACAAAAGACAGACTGAGGATCTAAAAAGATATACGCAGGAGTCTGAAAAAATGTGTCAATATGGGATTGCAGGCTGCGCTGCTGACCTCTGCCGCATTGACTGCGGAGGTCAATACTTTGAAGGAGAGCCTCGAGCGGTCCGAGAGCGATCTCGGCCGTGCCAAGAAGCAGCTCGAGGACAAGGAAGGTGAGTAACACCGTTTGAAAATTGTACCTTACAGAAAAGGATTTTGTTGCAAGAGAAATAACAAGGATAACAGGGGTACTCCAGGGGCCACGAACGAGGTGGCGACCCTGAAGGAGGCAGTGTCCGCGGCCGAACACAATGCGGCCGTGGAGTGAGCCGAGCGAGAGAAGCAGGAGGCGCGGGTGGCGGAGGTACAGAAAGAGCTCCAGGCTCTCATGGAAAAGCACGAGGGTTTGGAGCGTGACTCGAAGGCTCGAGAGTCCGAGCTTGCGTCGGCTCTTGAGAGTGCCAAGGCCGCTAAGCCCGATGCCCACAAGGCCCTCCAGGAGATCGAGGATTTGAAGAAAATAGCGGCGGGTAAGGCATTCTTCATGCAAAGCAAGCATGTTAAAGTGAATTACCTTTTACTTACCCGGATTCAGAGCTCTCCAGGGATGTTCGCAGATCTGCCCCGCAGCGTATCCGATGCTGCCGCATTCTACCGGGCCGAGGAGGGGAGCTCGATGGAGAAGGTCTTCTGGTCTCAGTATGCTGAGGCCGGACATTCGGTGCCCCTTAGCGACCAGCTGAAGCAGCTGGTCGAGCTCCACAAGGTGGCCGAACAGGCCATGAAGGGCCTCATAGTTCGGCTGTGGCCCAAGGAGGCCATGCCTGGGAGCTACTTCGGCCTGGTGCGGCGGCTGGTGGATGCGTGTCCCTGGGTTGAAGTCGTCAAGCACTCCGCCTGCATTGAAGGTGCCCGTCGGGCCCTTGCCCGTGCAAAGGTGCACTGGGCAGTATGGACACTGAGAAGCTTGTGACGGGCGCGCCACCGGCGGGCAAGGAGTATCGTACGCCCGAAATGTATTATAAGAGTGTCCTGAAGGGTGCCTGCGTGATTGCGGGTGAGTGCTCCAAAGATGTAATATTTGAGTAAACTCGCATTTTGTTATCCTGTGCGCTGAAAACTTTGTTCATATGCGCGAAGCAACGCTTGTTGATTTAAAATATTACCTTCTGTGCGCCCGTTTATGAAATCTGAGAGATGGCAAGTCGTCGGCTTCAGCCCCCGCGCCACGAGTGCTAGGGTGTCCGGGATAAATTTGAGCGCTCTTGTTCCCATTTTTGGGTCCGTCTAGGGAGGCGCTCAACACAACGAACAAGGCAACCGGACTTATAATGCTTGAACACTCTCACTTAGCCATAGAATTCTATAATTTTAAATTTCGGCGACGCCCCTAGTGTTCGAAAGACCGAATTCGGGGCGCTATCCACGCCTGGGCCGGACAAAAGGCCGGTTCCTCGCTCTAAGCGGCATAAGTCTTTAGGGACTCAAAAAACCTCTCGAACAGCGACCAGCTCTTGCCTCATCATGACGGTCAGTTTTAGCTTTCTCCACTGAGGCGCTCGCTCAGCTCAACTGGGGCGCAATCGCAGTGGTTCTCCCAGTGCTACCTTAGCCGATACAACGGAACGTAAGGTACCAAAACATGGGAGCCGGGCAAACCCAACTATTGACCCAAGACATGATTCGGAGCCGATGCATATAATGCTATAAGTTCGGGGTGCCGCACTTGTGAAAGTGTTCGGGCTTATCACACCATAATGTGGGGAACTTAAGCCCCTGGTGCATTTAGCCGTACCAAAGTGTACGGATGCGACATGTCGTAAATGGACATATGTATAAGAAAGAAATGCAATTATAAGCAAAAAGCGATGCATTGTTTATTCAAAAAATGCTGCCATGAATGCAAAACAATACAGATAGTGCGGTAAGCAAGGGATGGGACTATTAAACATGTCCCCCTCCAGGGGTAGGCTGCGGAATGGTGTATAAAACAGTTTTAATGCTCGTAATGGAGACCACCTGGATACTCGTCGTAGCCTTTCTCCTTCCCTGGTTGTTGCATCGTGAGTTCGGCAGGTCTACTGCCAGACAGGGCCTCTGGTGAACGGAGTCCTGCGGGTAAGAAAAAAGAAAAAGGAAATAGAATGACACACTTGGGGGCCCCTGGTGTGGTTGAGCCGCACTCTGGGCCTGTTGTGGTCGTGCCCCTTCCCCTATGCCCATGGTATCTCTAGAGCGTAATGATGTACGCGAAGGACCGGTCTTGCAATTTTGCAAAGGCTGGGGTTGGGGCCGCATTGCTACGCGTGCTCGGAACGTGCCAGGTGGTCTTGTTGTAGGTTACTCGGGCACGTTTAGCCATATCCGGTCGCTTAACGACCGGACTCGAGAATTGCCTTAAGAGGCTGCTGTGTACTTCTGCCGCGAGAGCCGCTGTGTGCTCCTCCGTTCGGAGGGAGCGTTCAGTGTTTTCGTTGACCGTGATGACTCCTCGAGGGCCTGGCATCTTGAGCTTGAGGTATGCGTAGTGCGGCACCGTGTTGAACTTTGCAAACGCGGTCCGTCCGAGCAAAGCATGATAGCCGCTGCGGAACGGAACTATATCGAAGATTAACTCCTCGCTTCAGAAGTTATCCGGGGATCCGAAGACCACTTCAAGTGTGACTGAGCCTGTACAATTGGCCTCTACACCTGGTATGACGCCTTTGAATGTCGTCTTTGTAGGTTTAATCCTTGAGGGGTCTATGCCCATCTTGCGCACTGTATCCTGATAAAGCAGGTTCAGGCTGCTACCGCCGTCCATGAGGACTCTGGTGAGGTGAAATCCATCGACGATTGGGTCTAAAACCAATGCGGCGAATCCGCCATGGCAGATGCTGGTGGGGTGGTCCCTTCGATCGAAAGTGATCGGGCAGGAGGACCATGGGTTGAACTTCGGGGCGACTGGCTCCATCGGGTATACGTCCCTGAGTGCACGCTTCCGCTCCCTCTTGGGTATGCGGGTTGCGTATATCATATTCACCATCCGCACTTGTGGGGGGAAACCTTTCTGTCCTCTATTGTTCGGCGGCCGGATCTCTTCCTCGTCATCGCTGTGCAGCCCCTTGTCATTATTTTCGGCAATTAACTTGCCTGCCTGCTTGAATACCCAACAATCCCTGTTGGTTTGATTAGCTGGCTTTTCGGGGGTGCCGTGTATGCGGCACGAGCGGTCGAGTATTCGGTCCAGATTGGACGGACTCGGAGTGGTTCTTTTGAATGGCTTTTTCCGCTGACCGGGTTTGGAGTCTCTGAATCGGCATTGACTGTCGTATCCTCAGTATTGTCGCTGTCAACGCGGCGTTTGTTGTTGTTGCGACGCGACCTGCCATTGTGGTCCTTGGTATCCAGACTGCCAGAATTTTTGCTGAGGTTGTTGCTGCGAGCTAGCCAGCTGTCCTCTCCCGCACAGAAGCGGGTCATGAGTGATGTGAGGGCTGCCATGGATTTCGGCTTTTCTTGTCCTAGGTGCCGGGCGAGCCACTCATCGCGGATGTTATGTTTGAAGGCTGCGAGGGCCTCTGCATCCGGACAGTCGACGATTTGATTTTTCTTTGTCAACAACCGTGTCCAGAACTGTCTGGCCGATTCGTCTGGCTGCTGAATTATGTGGCTGAGGTCATCGGCGTCTGGGGGTCGCACATATGTGCCCTGGAAGTTATCAAGGAATGCGACTTCCAGGTCCTCCCAACACCCAATTGACTCTGCTGGCAAGCTGTTAAGCCAATGCCGAGCTGGTCCTTTAAGCTTGAGTGGGAGGTATTTGATGGCGTGGAGATCATCACCGCGGGCCATATGGATGTGAAGGAGATAGTCCTCGATCCAAACCACGGGGTCTGTTTTTCCATCATAGGATTCAATATTTATGGGTTTGAACCCTTCAGGGATTTGATGATCCATTACTTCATCTGTGAAGCATAGTGGGTGTGCGGCGCCTCTATATTGGGCTATATCACGACGTAGCTCGAGCGAGCTTTGTCTACTGTGTTCGGCCCGACTGGAGTTGCTGTATCCGGCGCGACGGTAGTCGTCGCGCGTCGTGGGGTGCCCACGCGATCCGTAGATCGATCTTGATTGTCTTGCCTTATCCTCCAATATGTCTCGCAAGTCCGGCGCATTCCCCACGGCTTCGTACTTTTCGAGCGGTGCCGGGGTACGGTTCTAGTGGAGGGCCTAGAGGCCTCTCTGTCACGGCCAAGAGGTGGTCGGTCAGCCGTATTGTGCGCTGGTGATGCAGGTTTATATGCCTTCTCCTCTAATCGGGGGAGCAGCTTGCGTTTGGGGTAGCTTTTGGAGGGGCGTTCGAGTTCCTGCTCTTCGGTCGCAAGGACTTCAGTCCATCTGTCGGCTAGCAGATCTTGATCAGCTCTAAGCTGTTGTTGCTTTTCTTGAGGCTATTTGTCGTGGCCATAAGCCTGCGTTTAAAACGCTCTTGTTCGACGAGATCCTCAGGCACGACGAATTCGTCGTCGTCGAGGCTTGCCTCGTCTCCGAAGGGAGGCATATAATTATCGTCCTCTACCTCTTTGTCTGCCGCTCTCTCGTGAGGGCTGGCTTCTCCATCCTCCTGTGCTGAATCTTGCTGGAGGGGGTTGTCTTCGGCACTATCTGGGGTGTTATTGTCTCCATTGCCGGAATCTCCATTTTTGTTGTGGCAGGATTTAGAGCGGCGCTGCTAACGCCGGCGCTTAGGCTGCTTCTTGGAGGAGTCTTCCTCCGCTGCTTCCTCGCCATTCCCATCCTTTGGGATGTCCACCATGTATATGTCATATGACGAGGTGGTCTTCCAGTGCCCCGTAGGCGCTGGTTCTTGGTCATCTCCGGCATCGTCGTCCATACCGTCGATGTCTTCGGAGTCGAAGTCTAGCATGTCGGTTAGATCGTCGACAGTGGCTATAAAGTGGGTGATGGGTGGGTTTTGAATTTCTTCGTCGTCCGCATCCCAACCGTCTTGACCGCAGTCTGGCTAGGGCTCTCCTGATAACGAGAGATATTTCAGTGAATTCAGGATGTCATCGAAAGGTGAATGTTGAAAGGTGTCCGCAGCGGTGAACTCCATGATCGGCGCCCAATCGGATTCGGTTGGAGGGGGCGCGGGAGGTTCGGAGTCCGGCGAGGAGTCCAGCACCTCGGAGTCACGAGCTTCACAAGGGACAAGGTCAGTATTCGGCTCCATCGCCGTAGATGTTGCAGCCCCCGAGGTGGTGTCTAGCCACCCATCCTCGATCTGCGCAGCCGGCTCTGAATTGAGGATCGGAGCTAGCTTGTGTGCGGCCTCCAGGAAACTGTCCGGCGGCAGAGCTAAATCATGCCCATCGTGACAGTGCGGCGCGCTTGGCTGTGGCTCGAATCCACCGAAGATCAAGTCTCCGCGGATGTCAGCCGTGAAGTTTAGACTTCCAAATCTGACTTGACGGCCAGGGGTGTAGCTTTTGATCTGCTCCAGATGGCCAAGCGAATTGGCCCGCAGTGCAAAGCCGTCGAATACGAAGATCTGTCCGGGGAGAAAAGTCTCACCCTGGACTGCGTCGTTGTTGATGATCGAAGGAGCCATCGAGCCTATTGAGGACGACACAGAGGAACTCTCAATGAAAGCACCAATGTCGGTGTCAAAACCAGCGGATCTCGGGTAGGGGGTCCCGAACTATGGGGCTAGGCGGATGGTAACAGGAGACAAGGGACATGATGTTTTTACCCAGGTTTGGGCCCTCTCGATGGAGGTAAAACCCTACTCCTGCTTGATTGATATTGATGATATGGGTAGTACAAGAGTGGATCTACCACGAGATCAAGGAGGCTAAACCCTAGAAGCTAGCCTATGGTATGATTGTTGTTATTGTTGTTGTGTCCTACGGACTAAAACCCTCCGGTTTATATAGACACCGGAGAGGGCTAGGGTTACACAGAGTCGGTTACAATGGTAGGAGATCTACATATCCGTATCGCCAAGCTTGCCTTCTACGCCAAGGAAAGTCCCATCCGGACACGGGACGAAGTCTTCAATCTTGTATCTTCATAGTCTTGGAGTCCGGCCGATGATGATAGTTCGGCTATCCGGACACCCCCTAGTCCAGGACTCCCTCAACCTCAATGGAGAAAGCTAAAACTGACCGTCATGATGGGGCGAGAGCCGGTCGCTGTTCGAGAGGTTTTTTCGAGTCCCTAAAGACTTATGCCGCTTAGAGCGAGGAACCGGCTTTGTCCGGCCCAGGCGTGGATAGCGCCCCGAATTCGGCCTTCCGAACACTAGGGGCTTCGCCGAAATTTAAAATTATAGAATTCTATGGCTAAGTGAGAGTGTTCAAGCATTATAAGTCCGGTTGCCTCGTTCGTTGTTTTGAGTGCCTCCCTAGAAGGACCCAAAAATGGGAACAAGAGCGCTCAAGTTTATCTCGAACACCCGAGCACTCGTGGCATGGGGGCTGAAGCCAACGACTTGCCATCTCTCATATTTGATAAACGGCCACACAGAAGGTAATATTTTAAATTAACTAACGTTGCTTAGCGCATATGAACAAAGTTTTCAGCGCACAGGATAACAAAATGCGAGTCTACTAAAAAATTACATCTTTGGAGCATTCACCCGCAATAATATGGGCACCCTTCAGGACACCCTTATAATACATCTCGGGCGTACGATACTCCTTGCCTGGCGGTGGCGCGTCCGTCACAAGCTTCTCGGCGTCCATCTTGCCCCAGTGCACCTTAGCGCGGGCAAGGGCCCGACGGGCGCCCTCGATGCAGGCGGAGTGCTTGATGATGTCAACCCATGGACAGGCGTCCACCAGCCGCCGCACCAGACCGAAGTAGCTCCCAGGCATGGCTTCTTTGGGCCACAACCGAACTATGAGACCCTTCATGGCCTGTTCGGCCACCTTGTGGAGCTCGACCAGCTGCTTCAGTTGGTCGCTCAGGGGCACCGGATGTCCGGGCTCAGCATACTGAGACCAGAACACCTTTTCCGTCGAGCTCCCCTCCTCGGCTCTGTAGAATGCGGCAGCATCGGACACGCTACGGGGCAGATCTGCGAACGCTCCTGGAGAGCTCCGAATTCGGGTAAGTAACAAGTAATTCACTTTTACATGCTTGCTCTGCATGAAGAATGCCTTACCTGCCGCTATCTTCTTTACTACCTCAATTTCCTGGAGGGCCTTCTGGGCTTCGGCCTTAGCGGCTTTGGCACTTTCAAGAGCCGACACGAGCTCGGACTCTTGAGTTTTCGAGTCACGCTCCAAACTCTTGTGTTTTTCCACGAGAGCCTGGAGCTCTTGCCGCACCTCCGCCACCTGCACCTCCTACTTCTCTCGCTCGGTGCGTTCCGCGGCCGCATTGCGTTCGGCCGCAGACACTGCCTCCTTCAGGGTCGCCACCTCGTTCGTAGCCCCTGGAGTACCCACGTTATTCTTGTCATTTTTCTTTTTGCAACCAAATCCTTTTCTATAAGGTACAACTTTAATAAGGTGTTACTTACCTTCCTTGTCCTCGAGCTGCTTCTTGGCACGGCCGAGCTCGATCTCGGACCGCTCGAGGCTCTGCTTCAAGGAATTGACCTCCGCAGTCAGTGCGGCAGAGGTCAGCAGCGCAGCCTGCATTCCCATATTGACATATTTGTGTTAGACTCCTACGTATATCTTTTTAGATCTTCAGTTCGGCTTTTCTTTCCGAACACCGAACTGAGCATCAGGGGCTACTGTCTATGCAGTACTATTTTTACACATCCTAATCACATACCTCAAAGCCTGTTAGAAGGCTGGCGCAGGCTTCGGTCAGCCCGCTCTTGGCGAGCTGAACCTTCTGAATCACCGCACTCATGACAGTGCGGTGTTCCTCGTCGATGGAAGTGCCGTTGAGCGCCTCCAGCAAGTTATCCGGCACCTCCGGTTGGACGGAGGCCGCCGGCATCGCTGTCTTGCCCTTCTCACGAAGGGGCCGCCCGCCGGACTCCGGAACCACCAAGGGTTCCAGTGCGGAGTCCGATCCAAAGTCCGGGAGGTTGCCCTGCGGCACCTCTGGGGCCTCCTCCTCCTGGCGGGTCCCCTTCTGGGACCCCACCTCGGCATCGTCTGCGTCGTGGGGGGAGGAGGCGGTCGGAAGTGAAGCGCTATTCACATCCGACGAAGCCAAGGACCCGCTCGACGAAGCGGGGATATCGTCCTTGGGCGGACTACATGGTTGTATGCGGCGTTAGAAGACACTATGCGACGAAGGAAAAATTATAAGCTATTCTGGAATCCGGACACTTACGATCTCGCCAGGGGCTTGGCCCTCGAGGGCCACTCCTCTTTGCCATTGTCGGCATTGGTGGAACAGTCCGAGGGAAGGGTCCTTCCTTTCTTGGACCCTTCGGCCTCCCCCGTTGGGGAAGCCTTCCTCTTCTTCTCTCCCCCCGCTGGGGGAGAGGCCTCTTTCTTCTCCTCCTCATCTTTGTGGGAGGAGTCCGCCTCGGAGTCATCGGACGATGAGTCCGATAACACCTGGCGCCGGGAACTCCTCCGGGTTCCCGTGGCCTTCTTCTTGGCCTTCTTCTCCGGCACCACGTAGGGCGCCGGGACCAGCAGCCCCGTCAAACGGGCGTCCGCTGGGTCTTCTGGAAGGGGCGCCGGACAGTTAACCTGCCCGGATGTCTTCTGCCAGGCCTGTTAAATGTAGTGGGAGTTTAGAGCCCGCATAGAGTCAAACTATGGAAAACAAGTATCCCGCAAAAGGGTAATATAGCTTACCTCGCCAGCCGGACGCTGCGAGCAGAATCCGCGATCTTCGGTAGCGGATGCGGGCGCCTCGGTGCCCTTGAACAGCACCCTCCAAGCCTCTTCGTACATAGTGTCGAAGAGCCTACTCAAGGTCTGGTGCTGTGCCGGATCGAACTCCCATAGGTTGAAATCCTGCTGTTGGCATGGGAGAATCCGGCGGATGAGCATGACCTGGACTACGTTGACAAGCTTGAGCTTCTTGTTCACCAGGGTTTGGAGACAGGATTGGAGTCCGGTCAGCTCCACCAAATCGCCCCACAACAGGCCCTTCTCTTTCCAGGAGGTGAGCCGTGTGGGGATGCCAGATCTGAATTTGGGGGCCGCTGCCCATTCAGGGTCACGCGGCTCGGTGATGTAGAACCACCCCGATTGCCACCCTTTGATGGTTTCCATGAAGGCGCCCTCGAGCCAGGTGACATTGGGCATCTTGCTCACCATGGCGCCTCCGCATTCCGCTTGACGCCCGCCCACTACCTTCGACTTGACATTGAAGGTCTTTAGCCATAAGCCGAAGTGGGGCTGGATGCAGAGGAAGGCCTCGCACACGACGATAAACGCCGAGATGTTGAGGATAAAATTCGGGGCCAGATCATGGAAATCCAGGCCATAGTAAAACATGAGCCCCCGGAAAAAAGGGTGGAGTGGGAAGCCCAGTCCGCGGAGGAAATGGGGAAGGAACACTACCCTCTCATGGGGCCCGGGGGTGGGGATGAGCTGCCCCTCGTCGGGGAGCCGGTGCGCGATATCGCTGGACAAATATCCGGCCTTGCGCAGCTTTTTGATGTGCCCCTCCATGACGGAGGAGGCCATCCACTTGCCTCCCGCTCTGGACATGGTTGGAGAAGGTTGAGGTGAGATGTGCGGACTTGGGCGCTGGAGCTCGAGTGCGCGGAGATGGATAAGCAAAGGAGGAAGAAGGCGTAGGTGAAAAGGTGGATCCTTATCCCCTTATATATGGGCGGACGAAACTATGCGTCCCCACCAGCCCGGTAAAACTCGCTTATCTCCCAAGCGCCGCAATCAATGGCGCGGTTGGGTTACCCACATCCGTATTGATGAGAATCCCGGAATAAGGGGGCACGATCTCTGCTTTGACAAGACGTGCCAAGGAAACCGCTTCGCTAAACGCGCTGAGGTGGAACAATAAAAACGATTCGAGTAAAGGCTTGGTCGTGGTGTGACATCATGCCACGAAATACGTCAGCAGATTGAACTTGTGTAAATATTATTCTCTCTACGGTGGTATGTGGAATTTATTTTGCAGAGCCGGACACTATCCTGGTGTTCACAATCTTCTATGAATTATTCGGGGGAGGTACCCGCCTTGCAATGCCGAAGACAATATGCGCACCGGACTCGTCGTCATTGAAGCCTGATTCAGGGGCTACTGAGGGAGTCCTGGACTAGGGGGTGTCCGGATAGCCGAACTATCATCATTGGCCGGACTCCAAGACTATGAAGATACAAGATTGAAGACTTCGTCCCGTGTCCGGATGGGACTTTCCTTGGCGTGGAAGGCAAGCTTGGCGATACAGATATGTAGATCTCCTACCATTGTAACCGACTCTGTGTAACCCTAGCCCTCTCCCGTGTCTATATAAACCGGAGGGTTTTAGTCCGTAGGATGAACAACAATCATACCATAGGCTAGCTTCTAGGGTTTAGCCTCCTTGATCTCGTGGTAGATCTACTCTTGTACTACCCATATCATCAATATCAATCAAGCAGGAGTAGGGTTTTACCTCCATCAAGAGGGCCCGAACCTGGGTAAAAACATCGTGTCCCTTGTCTCCTGTTACCATCCGCCTAGACGCACAGTTTGGGACCCCCTACCCGAGATCCACCGGTTTTGACACCGACAATCATGCTTAGGAGGAGTAGATCTAAGTTTTAAAGAATCAACATCAAGCGAAAGTCTATCAACGTTCCTAGCCAAATCATCAACTTTAAGCAATTTTTCTTCAAGCAAAGCATTAAAATTCTTTTGAGAGATCATAAATTCTTCACACTATTCTCAAAATCAGAGGGCATCTTATTATAATTAGCATAAGAATTATTGTAGGAATTTCCATAATTATTATAGGAATTACTAGGGAACGTCTAGGATTAAAGTTTCCTCTATAAGCATTGTTACCAAAATTATTCCTAGCAACAAAATTCACATCCATAGATTCATTATTATTATCAATCAAAGTAGACAAAGGCATATCATTGGGATCAATAGAGGCACTCTTAGTAGCAGACAATTTCATAAGTTCATCCATCTTTCCCCTCAAAACATTAATTTCTTCTATAGCATGCATTTTTTACTAGTAGATCTTTCGGTGTGCCATTGAGAATAATTAGCCATAATATTATCAAGAAGTTTGGTAGCTTCTCCTAAGGTGATTTCCATAAATGTGCCTCCTGCGGCCGAATCTAAAAGATTTCTAGAAGCAAAATTCAATCCGGCATAAAAAATTTGTATGATCATCCATAAATTCAAACCATGAGTAGGGCAATTGCGAATCATCAATTTTATTCTTTCCCATGATTGGGCAACATGCGCATGATCAACTTGTTTAAAATTCATAATATCATTCCTAAGAGTGATGATCTTAGCGGGAGGAAAATACTTAGAGATAAAAGCATCTTTGCACTTATTCCATGAATCAATACTATTCTTAGGCAAAGACGAAAACCAAACTTTAGCACGATCTCTAAGTGAAAACGGAAATAACTTCAACTTAACAATATCATTATCCGTATCTTTCTTATTTTGCATCTCACACAAATCAACAAAGTTGTTTAGATGGGTAGCGGCATCTTCACTAGGAAGGCTGGAGAATTGATCTTTCGTAACAAGATTCAACAAAGCAGCATTGATTTCACAAGACTCAACATCATTAAGAGGAGAAATCGGAGTACTAAGGAAATCATTATTATTAGTATTGGAGAAATCACACAATTTGGTATTGTCTTGCGCCATCGCGACAAGCAATCCAACACACAAGCAAACAAAAAAGAAAGCGAAAGAGAGAGGAGATTGGGAAAGAGAGGGCGAATAAAACTGCAAGGGTGAAGTGGGGGAGAGGAAAACAAGAGGCAAATGGCGAATAATGTAAATGCGAGGGAGATGAGTTTGTGATGGGTACTTGGTATGTCTTGACTTGAGCAAAGACCTCCCCGGCAATGGTGCCAGAAATCCTTCTTGCTACGTCTTGAGCTTGCGTTGGTTTTCCTTGAAGAGGAAAGGGTGATGCAGCAATAGTAGTGTAAGTATTTCCCTCAGTTTTTTAGAACCAAGGTATCAATCCAGTAGGAGGCTCCTCAAAAGTCCCACGCACCTACACAAACAAACAAGAACTCGCAACCAACGTAATAAAGGGGTTGTCAATCCCTTCACGGCCACTTGCGAAAGTGAGATCTGATAGAGATAATATGATAAGATAAATAGGGTATTTTATAATATAGATAGGCAAAGTAAAGATGCAAATAAAAGTAGATTGAAGGCTTATATGATAAAAGATAGACCCGGGGGCCATAGGTTTCACGTGGCTTCTCCCAAGATAGCATAAGTATTACGGTGGGTGAACAAATTACTGTCGAGCAATTGATAGAAAAGCGAATAATTATGAGATTATCTAGGCATGATCATGTATATAGGCATGATGTCCGTGACAAGTTGACCGACTCCTGCCTGCATCTACTACTATTACTCCACACATGACTGATATCCAGCATGCATCTAGAGTATTAAGTTCATAAAGAACAGAGTAACGCATTAAGAAAGATGACATGATGTAGAGGGATAAACTCATGCAATATGATATAAACCCCATCTTTTTATCCTCGATGGCAACAATACAATACGTGCCTTGCCGCCCCTGTTGTCAATGGGAAAGGACACCGCAAGATTGAACCCAAAGCTAAGCACTTCTCCCATTGCAAGAAAGATCAATCTAGTAGGCCAAACCAAACTGTTAATTCAAAGAGACTTGCAAAGATAACTTAATCACACATAAAAGAATTCAGAGGAGATTCAAATATTTCTCATAGATAAACTTGATCATAAACCCACAATTCATCGGATCTCGACAAACACACCGCAAAAAGAGTTACATCGAATAGATCTCCAAGAAGATCGAGGAGAACATGGTATTGAGATCCAAAGAGAGAGAAGAATCCATCTAGATAATAACTATGGACCCAAAGGTCTATGGTAAACTACTCACAACTCATCAGAGAGGCTATGGTGTTGATGTAGAAGCCCTCTGTGGTCGATTCCCCCTCCGGCGGAGCGCCGGCGAAGGCTCCAAGATGGGATATCGCGGATACAAAAGGTTGCGGCGGTGGAATTAGGTTTTCGTTGGCTCCGCTGATGTTTTCGGGGTACATGGGTATATATAGGAGGAAGAAGTAGGTCGGTGGATGCCCGAGGGGCCTACGAGATAGTGGGTGCGCCCAGTAGGGGGGCGCCCTCCACCCTCATGGCTGCCTCGGTGGTTGCTTGACTTCCATTCGAAGTCCTCTGGATCACGTTCGTTCCAAAAATCACGCTCCCGAAGGTTTCATTCCGTTTGTACTCTGTTTGGTATTCCTTTTCTACGAAACACTAAAATAGGCAAAAAAACAGCAATACGGGTTGAGCCTTCGGTTAGTAGGTTAGTCCCAAAAATGATACAAATGTGTAAAGTAAAGCCCATAAACATCCAAAACGGGTAATATAATAGCATGGAACAATAAAAAATTATAGATATGTTGGAGACGTATCACATCACTATCATCAATAATTTCATCTCCAATAATTTCATTCTCTCTAACCCTAGCAAGTTGTTCATCTAGAAATTCACCTAATGGAAAAGTAGTATCAAGCATGGAAGTAGTTTCACATAAGTATCATGCATAGTAGAAGTGGCATCATCAATAACATGCGACATATCAGAATTCATAACAGTAGCAGGTTTAGCTGTCGCAAGTTTACTGAAAACAGAAGGAGAATCTAGTGCAGAGCTAGATGGCAGTTCCTTACCTCCCCTCGTAGTTGAGGGAAAAATCTTAGTTCTTTCGTCTTTCAAGTTCCTTATAGTGATCAGCAGATATAAATCCCAAGTGACTCAAAGAATAGAGCTATGCTCCCTGGCAACGGCGCCAGAAAATAGTCTTGATAACCCACAAGTATAGGGGATCACAACAGTTTTCGAGGGTAGTGTATTCAACCCAAATTTATTGATTTGCCACAAGGGGAGCCAAAGAATATTCTCAAGTATTAGCAGTTGAGTTGTCAATTCAACCACACTTGGATAACTTAGTATCTGCAGCAAAGTATTTAGTAGCAAAGTAGTATGGAAGTAATGTTAACAGTGGTAAAAGTAACGATAGAAGTTTTGTAGTAATGTAACAGTAGCAACGGTAAAGTAAATAAGCAAAGCACAATATGTGAAAATCTCATAGGCATTGGATCAGTGATGGATAATTATGTCAGATGCGATTCCTCATGTAATAGTTATAACCTAGGGTGACACAGAACTAGCTCCAGTTCATCAATGTAATGTAGGCATGTATTCCGAATATAGTCATAAGTGCTTATGGAAAAGAACTTGCATGACATCTTTTGTCCTACCCTCCCATGGCAGCGGGGTCCTAATGGAAACTAAGGGATATTAAGGCCTCCTTTTAATAGAGAACCGGACCAAAGCATTAGCACTTAGTGAATACATGAACTCCTCAAACTACGGTCATCACCGAGAAGTATCCCGATTATTGTCACTTCGGGGTTGTCGGATCATAACACATAATAGGTGACTATAGACTTGCAAGATAGGAACGAGAACTCACATATATTCATGAAAACATAATAGGTTCAGATCTGAAATCATGGCATTCGGGCCTTAGTGACAAGCATTAAGCATAGTAAAGTCATAGCAACATCAATCTCAGAACATAGTGGATACTAGGGATCAAACCCTAACAAAACTAACTTGATTACATGGCAATCTCATCCAACCCATCACCGTCTAGCAAGCCTACGATGGAATTACTCACGCACGGCAGTGAGCATCATGAAATTGGTGGTGGAGGATGGTTGATGATGATGACGACGACGAATCCCCTCTCCAGAGCCCCGAACGGACTCCAGATCAGCCCTCCCGAGAGAGATTAGGGCTTGGCGGCGGATCCGTATCGTAAAACGCGATGAAATTTTCTCCTTGATTTTTTTCTCCACAAAAACAAATATATAGAGTTGGAGTTGAGGTCGGTGGACATCCAGGGGGCCCACGAGGCAGGGCGCACGCCTAGTGGGAGGGGGCGCGCCCCCACCCTCATGGACAGGGTGTGGGCCCCCTGGCCCTGATTCTTTCACCAGTATTTTTTATATTTCCAAAAGTAATCTCCGTGAATTTTTAGGTCATTCTGAGAACTTTTGTTTCTGACAAAAATAACACCATGGCAGTTCTGCTGAAAACAGCGTCAGTCCAGGTTAGTTCCCATTCAAATCATGCAAGTTAGAGTCCAAAACAAGGGCAAAAGTGTTTGGAAAAGTAGATACGTTGCAGACGTATCAAGAACCCTTTGCCCGACTTTCGTGCTCTGCGTCTTGAGTCCAATCACCCGCTTCCTGACAAGATTACAGGCGCTGAACGCCAGACACTCGCCCCCACTATGGCTAAAATCAAGGATCTTTTGGGGAACGGGCTAAATGGTATCGACTTGCTCCGGGTTTGGCTTGCCTGGTGGATCATTCCATTGAGCCGCCACCCTGGTCTGATGTGTACCTACACGGGCAAGAAGAATGACCCTCTGCGGCACAGTTCTGATGATTTACCAGACCACGTCGTTGATGACATGACAAAGTCACTCCTGAACAAAAGCCTAGCAGATTGTGGTAAAGTGGGCTTAATTCCCTTCCATGAAGCTAACCCGGCTCCAGCTAAGCCGCCAACCTAAGTAAATTACCTTTAACCTTGATGTTTGTCTGTACTCAACCTTTGCTGATTTTCACAGGCTGGTGATAAACTTTGGAAAGCAAAATATGATCACGAAGCTGCGAAGAGAGCCAGGAAGGCCAAGAGAGCCGCCAGGAAAGAAGCCGCCAAGAAGAAGGGAAAGAAGGCCAGCGCCTCTGACTTGCTTCGACTAGAAGATACTTCTGAGTCAGAGGTAGCCGTTGACTCTCTTGGCTCCTTTTTTAACCACCTTATTGACACTGATTATCACCAGGAGGACACGGGAACAAGTCATGGAAAGGATGAAGAGGTAACTATCATTTCGTCCGACTCCGAGCCTTTGCCAAGACAGAAAATCCAAAGAGTAACACGGAAAGTAAGATTTTCACATCCCTTAGCTTATCAAGATCCTCAATTTCTTTTGAAGCGACAGATTCATGAGATCCGGAGGCAGACCCAGACCAGCAAGGATGCAGAACTCTCCTCCGGCTTACTGAATACACCAAGGAAGCGCCGGAACGTGGTCACCTCCGATTTAAATTCCTTTTATCCTTTGGCAGGTCTCACTCATCAACCGCTCAACTCTTCTGACTCAAATTATCAGGAAACTTCACCTTCCTCCGGCAAGTCAATGCAGTCCAATTTGCCGGCTTTCAAGACCGCTCCAAGGTAATGATGACTTACTTATCCTGTATTTATTTCAGTTCATTATATTTGTACTGACCTTTTGATCTTATGCAGCGGAAAAGAAAAGCCCAGCAAAAAGGTGAAGAAGAACAAGCCGGCCGAAGAGCCAATCTTCAAAGAGCCGGAACTTGGGACGACCGCGCCTGAGGCCTCTGTTCATGAGCCGCCACCTGAACCAGCTCATGACTAGCCAACTCCAACCGCGGACCCACCTGCCGAGCAAGCCGCTGATGGCTCTGAAAACCCAGAAGTCTCTAGCCCGGCCAACACAGATTATCCTCAAGACACTGATGTCGAGATCACCAAGACCGGCTACATTGAGCCGGGGAGACGTGAAACTAAGTTGTTTTAAAAGGAGATGGAGCAATATCGAGGGGAGGAGCAGGGGGCTTGCATTCTTGTGGAAGCGGGGAGTGAACCTATCTTTGAGATCAATAGGGAAGCGACATATTGATGCAGATATTGCGGAAGAGAATGGGGTGGTGTGGAGGTTGACGGGTGTGTATGGGGAGTCTCGGGCTAGTAGGAAGAAGGAAACCTGGCGAACCATGCATCTTCTCCAACAACAGCATCAAGATGGGAGGCCATGGATATGCATGGGAGATTTCAACGAGATCTTAAGCAATGATGAGAAGCGGGGAGGAGTTGATAGAGCGGAGGGATGCATGACCATGTTTCAGGAGGCGTTGGAAGGCTGTAGGCTGAGCGATCTAGGTTTTGAAGGAGATATTTTCACATGGTGGAATAACTGCACTAATGCAGAGGGGTATATCTGTGGCCGGTTGGACAGGGCAGCTGCCAACATGGAATGGTGCACGGCCTTCCCGGAGTTCCGTGTGTGAAATGAGGTGCCGAGGCACTCGGACCATAGGCCCATTGTCGTTGACACGGTTGAAACGAGGGGTAGAAGTCGCGGAGGTGGAGGCGGGTTCAGATTTGAGGCACGCTGGTTGCGGGAGGACGGGTGTGATCTGGTGGTAGAGGAGGCATGGAGGAGGGTGGCGGAGGGAGGAGTAATGGAAATAGCTGCAGCGATGAAGGATGTAGCTGCTGACTTGACAAGGTGGAGTAGGACGGTGGTGGGGGGCTCAGAGAGGAAGCTAAAGGAGGCAAAACAAGAGTTGGAGGAGTGCAGAAGGAGGGATATCACCCCGGAGAAGGTTGCCGAGGAAGTAAGGCTACGGTGCTTGGTGGATCATCTTAAGGAGGTAGTAGATATAAAGTGGAAACAGAGAGCTCATGTTTGGTGGTTGAAGGAGGGAGATAGGAACACGAAGTTCTTCTTTCGCTATGCCTCGGCGAGGAGGAAAGCTAACCGAATCAGGCAGCTTACGAGGGAGGATGGGGTGGTGCTGGAGGAAGGGAGAGACCTCACTAACTATGTTCAGTCTTATTTTCAGAGCCTGTTTACCTTGAACGGCAATAATCAGTATGAGGAGCTGCTCCGTTCTGCCCCAGCAAAGGTAACTCGCGCGATGAATGACTCACTTACATCCGAGTTTACTGAGATGGAGATAAAGGCTGCACTGGATCACATTGGGGACCTCAAGGCTCCAGGACCTGACGGTATACCGGCGGTGGTGTTCAAAAAATATTGGCATCTCATGGGGAAAAACATAGCCGAGGAAGTGATGAAGGTGTTGAAGGGGGGGGGGAGAGATGCCACGAGGGTGGAATGACACAACAGTGGTGTTAATACCAAAAGTCAAAAACCCCTCGCGCATGAAAGATCTAAGGCCGATCAGTCTCTGCAATGTGTTGTACAAGATCATATCCAAAGTCCTAGCTAATTGCCTCAAGCTTGTTTTGCCACAGATAATTTCAGGTAACCAAAGTGCTTTTGTGCCGGGGAGATTGATCACAGACAATATCCTGATGACCTATGAGATCTCGCACTTTCTAATGAACAAGAGAGGGGGGAAGGAAGAGTTTGCTGCGGTGAAGGTGGATATGAGAAAAGCTTATGATCGGATTGAGTGGTCGTTCCTCGAAGCAATGATGATCAAGCTCGGGTTTGACAGGCATTGGGTGAGACTTGTGATGAAATGTGTGACAACAGTCAGGTATCAAATCAAGGTGAACGATGACTTCTCGGAACAGTTTGTGCCATCCAGAGGACTTCGATGGGGCGACCCAATATCGCCGTTACTTTTTGTTATCTGTGCAGAGGGGTTGTCCGCTCTGCTCAATGATGCCCAACGAAGAGGAGTCTTAAGTGGCATACAAATCTGCCCCGGTGTGCCCTCTATATCGCACTTGTTCTTTGTTGATGATTCAGTAATGCTCATGCGAGCCAAAGCAAGCAAAGCCGAGGAGCTGAAGGGATTACTACGCCTATATGAGCAATGCTCGGGGCAGTGCATCAGTCATGAAAAGTCGACGATCATGTTCAGCAAGAACTGCCTATCACAGTCCAAAGATGCGGTGAAGGCCACCCTTGACATATCGAGCGAGGCATACAATGAGAAGTATTTGGGCCTACCGGTGTACATTGGACGGTCTAAGAAGAAAGCGTTTACATATCTGAAGGACGCCATTTGGAACAGAATGCAAGGATGCAACGAGAGAACTCTGTCAAGGCAAGGCAAGGAGATTTTGGTGAAAGGGGTGGCTCAGGCAATCCCCACTTTTGCTATGTCCGTTTTCTATCTGACCAAGACACTATGTGATGAGATTAGTGCCATGATTGCTCGGTATTGGTGGAGCCAGCAGGATAAGGAGAATAAAATTCACTGGATCGGATGGCCGAAGCTCACAAGGTCTAAAGGAAGAGGCGGACTCGGATTCAGAGATATCCATGACTTCAATGTTGCTATGCTAGCCCGCCAGGTATGGAGACTGGTACAGGAACCAGAGAGTCTCTATGCTCAACTTATGAAGGCCAAATACTACCCCCATAGTTCGGTGTTGGAAGCAGGAGAGAGCTCTAACATGTCATATGCTTGGCGTAGTATCTGCCACGGTATCGAGCTGGTAAATAAAGGTGTAATATGGAGGGTAGGAGACGGGGCAAATATCAGGATTTGGGAGGACCCATGGATCCCGAGGGCTTGGTCCAGGGGAGTGATCACACCAAGGGGTGGCATATTGCTTACCGAAGTCTCCGAGCTAATCGATCCAGGCACGGGTCAGTGGGATGTTGAGCTCGTCCACAACACCTTCTGGGAGGAGGATGCAGCCTTGATACTATAGATGCCTCTTCGCGATGGTGCGGTCGACTTTGCGGCATGGCACTTCGACTCCAAGGGTGTTTTCTCGGTCAGGCAAGCATATAAATTGAAAAGAGCCCTGTCGAAAGCTGGAGATGGAGGTGCTGGAGACCCCCAAGCTGAGGCTGGCAACCTGAATGGGGGTGGGCAGGAGAAGTGGAAAAGAATTTGGCGCATGTCTTGTCCGGGGAAAATCAAACACTTCATGTGGAGGATGACGCACAATACCCTAGCAACCAAGGATATATTATGCAGAAGGGGCATACCATTGAGGATCACAAATGCTTCCTGTGCAACTCTAGGAACGAAACGGGCAAACACCTCTTTGTGGAGTGCCGGGAGATCAAGCACGTATGGAGGGCTCTTAGCCTTGAGCATGTCCGGCAGCAGCTAGTAGAGTGCGAGTCAGTGGGGGCGGCAATGGACATCCTCTGGCATCTCACAGAGAAAGACCGAATGTTGGTGGTTGTCATGTGGTGGCAATGGTGGTCGCAGCGAAACAAAGTGCGAGAAGGGGAGAAACCGATGGATCATAGCCAGTTCGCATGTAGGGCTGCATGCACGATGGAGGAATTTCAGGGCTATTTCAGCAAAAATGCCAAACCCCATGCAACACTCCAGCGTTGGCTCCCACCGCCTGTCGACGTACTCAAGCTCAATGTCGATGGAGCCCACATCCCAGGCGCGCAGTCAGGTGCGTGAGGGGTGATTGTACGGGACTGTGATGGCGCCGTGGTTGCTGCTCGTGCGGGCCGAAGCGACCATGTGGCGGACGCCTTTGGAGCTGAGCTGACAGCAGTACACAAAGCACTTGATGTGGCAGCAGAGATTGGAGCGGTGAGAATAATTGTCGAAACCGATGCTCTCCTAGTGGAACAAGCCCTCAACGGGCGGGCCTGGATTTTTCTAAGCAGGCACATATGATTGTGGACCTCAAGATCCAAATGAATCTCTGGTTTGCCTCATGCAAAGTGATCCATTGTAGAAGAGAGGCAAATATGCCGGCTCACCACCTAACCAAACTAGGATTATCTCTCCCTAATGGAGGAGTGCTTGTATCTGATGATGATCTGCCAGCTCTTGTAGCTGAAGCTGTAATGGGTGATTTAGCCCAAAACGTTGCGTAATAAAGCTTAATGCTTGCTCTAAAAAAAATACTCCAGTAGTTCTGTATCCACATACAACCCCGCACAAAAACAAAAAAACTGGTTTTGGACGATGGCTGGTAAGGACAGCTTGATGGAGTGGTAAGACTCTGCCTCCGGACGACGACGTGAGAGTCTGAAGAGGGAGGCGATTGTATAGCATATATATGGACCATGGATACACCTTTCCTAGTTGAAGTTCTAGCATTTAGAGATGCCATGTTGCCGTCCATTGCACACATTAACGTGATTGAGATATCACACACATTAACGTGCGGGAGGATGGCGGCAAGCCAACATGACCACGGGGTGCATGCTGATTGGCCGCGGTGAGAAACTTTTCAATTTCTTTGGAGATTATTTTTGAAAGATGGAAGTGAGATTTTTTTTTGATAAAAGATTTTTTAGAGATTTTTTTTGGAAGTGGTAATTTTCTTTTTCTTTTTGAGAAAAGGTTTTAGGCTTTTCCTTTTTCTTTTCGAGATGGATGTGATGTCCATTTTTTTGAGATTTTTTTGATAGATGAAAGTGAGACTTTTTTCCTTTTGACTATAGTTTTTTTTAGGCTTTTTCGTTTCTTTTTTAGATGGATGTGATGTCGACGTGATACGAGAAAGTTTTTTAAAATTTTGAGATGAATGTGAGGTATTTCTTAGAATAACAGAGCATGTTCAAGTAAGGTCGCTTTTTTCTTTCAGAGGGCAAAATGTGCACACAACTTTTTCTCAAGAGGCCCGCAATGGCACGCACCAACACTAGTAGAAAAAGGGTCAAATATAAGAAACATTAGTACCGGTTTGCATATGAGCCGCACTAAGGCGTCCATTAGTGCCGGTTCAAATGACTTGGCGGGAGGTGACCTTTAGTACCGGTTCATTGGGATCTTTAGTACCAGTTCGTGCCACGAACCGGTACTAAAGATGCTGGTGCCCGGCCAGCACCTTTAGTACCGGTTCGTGGCACGAACCGGTACTAAAGAGGTTGTGGCAGGCGCTATTTTTAGTCCCACCTCGCTCCCCTAACAAGAATTTGACCACCTTAAATATGTTACTTCTCAAACTATCCCAAGCATTTGGTCTTCATTGAACTCTATGTGTAGGATCTGTGGCTGCAATAGGAGTCTTCGCCGGTTCTTAAATCGGTGGTAGATTCCTATTGACGATTTAGATTCTATACAAAAAGATCATTGATGATCAATGTATTTTTATATGTACTTCTGTGTAGCAGTAGCGCGTTTTGGCTGAAAGGCGGTATTGATCAATGTATTTTTTCTGCGTTCAGATGCACAACTTAAATATATTATTTTTCTATTGACGATTTAGATTCTATGTGAAGAAGAAGAAGAGGAAGAAGAAGAAGAAGAGGAAGAAGAAGAAGAGG
>NC_041386.1:618393873-618425550 GCF_002162155.2 Triticum dicoccoides
GCCGCCGCCGCCGCGCCGTCGCCCTCGCCGCCCCTGTCGCCCCGTCGTCACCGTCTCGCGCTGTCGTCGCCGTCTCGCCCCGTACTACGTCGCCTCGTGATCGCCCCCGGCCCGCCGCCCGTGTCGTCGTGACTTCCCCGTCGCCGCCCGTACGCCGCCGCCCCCGTCGCCGCCTGTACGCCGCCACCCCCGGCCCGCTCTCGTACCCACACATACACACATGCATAGACACACACATACACACTACACACACATATGTACACACGCATACGCACACAGTACTACACACACATATTTTCTGTTTTCTATTGTTTAGATTAATGTTAGATTAATTAGTTAGAAAAGTTGTTAGCTAGATGAATATAGGACTAGTTTATTTTTAGTAAATGCTTAGCTAGTTGAACTAGTTGAATTAATATAACTAGTTTATTTTTAGTAAAAAAATTAGGTATATGAGATTATTTGAACTAGTTGAATTAATATAACTAGTTTATTTTTAGTAAGAAAATTTAGGTATATGAGATTATTTGAACTAGTTGAATTAATATAACTAGTTTATTTTTAGTAAATGCTTAGTTGAACTAGTTGAATTAATATAACTAGTTTATTTTTAGTAAGAAAATTTAGGTATATGAGATTATTTGAATTAGTTGAATTAATATAACTAGTTTATTTTTAGTAAGAAAATTTAGATATATGAGATTTTAATAGAAGTAGTTGAATTAGTTGAATTAATTGAATTAGTAAGTGTTTAATGTTTCGCCTAATATGAACATAGGAAATGACGTCTGACGACGGAAAAAATTTCATTATGTGTGAATACTGTGAAGACCAGCGCGGCCAGTGCGACAGAAGTTTCCTTGTTGATGATAGGCGATTCAACATCAAGCTGGATGAGACCTTCGAATTCGATACTGTAAGTCACAACGACAAGTCTGTTTTCGTAATTAAGCATGACTTATATATGCTTTATTTGCCTGACTTATAGTTTTTAATTTTCACTATTTTACTAGCGCATCCCCTACCATGCAAAAATTTTTGTCTTGAATAAAATAGGTTTCAATGATATGGAAACTATGGAGGTAAAGAGAGTTTACCTGAAAGCTGAGCATGGTTATACTTTCAATGTCAAAGTTTACAATGCACACACGTACACCTATTTTGAATGCAAAACTTGGCAAGCACTATGCAAGGCTTATGCATTTGAGCCTGGTATAGTTATCACCTTTGATATTCATCCGAAAGATGATATTGAAGGTAATAGAAACATATGGGTCGATGTGCAGACGCCTCCAGTTCTACCATTATGTGAGTTCTTCTCAACTATATTTTTGTCTTTGATATTGCTTATTCAAAACTAATTGACAACTAATTTCTATTGACAGCTTATCTCCATTCAACCAAACATGTCCGGCGCTTGGTAGACATGACTTACTACTGTCCCGGAGCTGAACTAAACTGCGAGGAGATAAGTCATTATGTTTCATGGCTTGAGGATCTTCATACTGTCAAGACAAATTTTCTTCCTGCACTTAGAAATGTTAGTACTCAAAACATGCGACCAATAGTGATGGTATTGAACTACGGTCACATCTATTTAGGAATGATGGTAAGATTTTTACTATTTGTCCTCAGTGCATCTTTTGCATACATAATTTTTTTTCTAAACTTTCATTGTTAAGTATATTAATTAAGTATTATACGATGTTCTTCAACAGGGACTCCCGATGACAGTTATGCCTCAGGGAATCGAGACTAAAGGTCGCATGTCAATTGTTAGCTTACGGCCAAGATATCCTGCATTGCACATGAATGCATTCAGGATTTCTAGAAGCGATGAATGCTTAATAGTGAAAGATTGGAGGAAAATTGTTATCGATCGCAGAGAAATACTAGGGGGCAGTAATGAGAAGCGCGGCCCACGATTAAGAGACAGGTTCATCTGCATGCTCCAGTATGATGAATCAAAAGAGCTATACATGTTCTATGCTATTTTAACAGAGAGAGAGTAGCTAGCATGAGTGATTTAGCTAGTTCATGCTGCTCTTAGTACTTGTCCTTTCATGTCCGTGTTCTTCGTTCTGAACTTAAGTGATTTGCTTTTGTGGTGTTATATATGAACGCTTATAATATCATGACAATCATGTTGAACTCGATGATATTTTTGCTTCTGGTACAAGTGAATGTTTCTTCTTTAAGCTAGTAGTGTTGGTGGTGATTAGATAGCGGTAATGACTATGATAATTAAATAGTGATAATGACGACTACAATGATTTTTAGCTAGCTAGCTAGAGTATATATACTCATGTTTTGATGATATGATGCAAGAGTTTTTATATTAATTAATATGATGATGATGATGAGTTATTATATCATTTAATGAAAGAAACCGCAGATTAGTTTCAGCTGGATGGATCCTATCTAAGTGATCAAGTATATGCCAGATAGTCGAAACTAATCCGTGGTACTTTCACCTAATGATTTAACAACTCATTATAATGTAAAACAATCACTAAATTAAATTGAAAACACAAAATTAAAGAAAAATTAAAAAAACACCCAAACTTTAGTATCGGTTGGTGTTACCAACCGGTACTAATGCCCTACACGCACCCGGGCCTGGCTCGTGCCATGTGGTGGCACTTTAGCGCCGGTTCGTGACGAACCGGTACTAAAGGGGGCGGACCTTTAGTCCCCACTCTTTAGTGCCGGTTGGCGAACCGGCACCAAAGGCCGTCACGAACCGGCACTAAAGGCCGGTTCTGCACTAGTGCAACCACTAGTCTATTGTCAAATGATACAAACTTTGTGGCTATCTGAGAGCATCTCCAGTGTTTGGAGGCAACCCAGCCTCTAAGCTGGGTCCCACGAGCTGCCTCTAAATTTTATGTAAAATGCCGCACTGTGTTGCTAGCTTGCTGCCTCTAAGGTGGAGCCCACCTTATGAATTTAAAAAATATTTAATATCTGAACTAAAATGCACTGTTTCTCCTCTTCATGGCTCGTCCACCATCTGACTAGGAGGACCCATTCATTATTTTACTACTTGTGAGAGCTTGGAGGCTGCCTCTAGCCATAGCGTCGATGCTAAGCATTTTGGGCTTGGATGCAGCTGCTGCCCTGAGAGGCGGCGCTAAAGCTTTGGAGGCAGCTTTAAAGGCAGAGATTTCTCACACTGTGGATGCCCTGAGAGGGCGAGAATTTAAACAACAGTAGAGAAGTAATATGCTAATGGTGCGGCCCATACCTTCAAGGAGGCTTTAAAGCTCGACGTTAATATCAGTACCGTTGTTGTAATTCCATTGTATGTGGTTGAAATTGTACGATAGTAACCACCTGAATAATAAAGTGTTTAAAGCTGGTTCTTGAAAAAAAACATTGATACACGCAGAGGCAAAACATAGGGATCACACAGGAGAAGATAGTGTCAAACTGTCAATGTGCCGGAAGATCAGCGATGACATCGTAGCACGCTAAATTGTGAGGCGAAACATAATTATGATAGTCTAAGCAATTTATATCAAGTACTCCCTCCGTCCTTGAAATTCCAACTTTGTTGGAGGGTCAAACTATGTCAAAGTTTGACCGAGTTTGTGCAAAAATATATCAATGCTTGTGAAACCAAATAGGTATATGATAAAAATATATTTTATCACGAATCTAATCTACTAATTTGATGGCATAAATATTGGTCTATTATTGTATAAATGCGGTCAAATATAAAAAAGTTTGACTTTCCAACAAAGTTGCAAGTACACTTTCTCAAGGACAGAGGGAGTAGTAATCTTTATGCCATCAGAAATCACATGCATCAACCACAGAAATAAGTAAATATATATTAAAATGTACTGTAATTTATATTGATACATTGGGGGGGAATCTAAGTACATGGTGGCGGGCCATGAGGGTTTCCAGTATCTGCATCAGGGGTGCTAAAAATCGCCAATACAAGAGAAAACTTAAAAAAGAACTATTGCATGCTTCCATGCATGGGAACAAAATCAATAACATCAAGTGATCAATCTGCTGGTGGTCTTGTGCATCGAAGGCCGGACGAGGTGCCACTCATGCTGCTTTGACATCAGCAGCCTCCGCGAAGGTTTTTTCCATTACGGAATACTTGTCGGCGGGCGCAGCGGCAAGGACCGCATCAGAAGCCACCTTGTAGGCGGTGGTAACCGCAGCAAATAGCTTCTTGTCCTTTGCAGACTGGGCAAGCATGTTGGCAGCGACGACGGTCTGCTGGAAGACGAGGGCTTTCATTTCGTCCTGTTGTGGTGCTGGGGCAGCAGCGACGACATCACCAATGGCCTCCTTGAAGGAATTCTCCAATGCGTCGACGGCCTTCACGGTGGGAGGATGACCAGCCTCGCTGAAGGTTTTGTCAAATACGGCATATTTGTCGGCGGGTTTAGCGGCAAGGACCGCATCGGAGGCCATCTTATAGGCAGTGACAATTTCATCAAGTTTCTTCTTATCTCCAGCGGCCTCATTGAGCGAGGCGGTGGCAGCGACTTTCTGCTTGAGCACGAAAGATTCTACTGCAGACCTTTTGGATGCTGGGGCGGCGGCGATGACCGCGTCAAAGGCCTTCTTGATGGATGAATCCATCTCTTCAATGGATTTGTCGCCGGCGGCGCTTGCCGCCGGTACCAATGTGGCTGCCACCACAATGGCAGCAAGGAACAATGTGCATGCAATGTTCTTGACCATGGCCATTGTAAGTTGTCCTAACAAGTGGTTGAGGGATGATCCAAGAAGATGGTATTGCTTCCGGTGAGATGTTTGCGCCATGTAAGTTTATGAAGGTGGCCATGCACTAAAATAGGAGATGGTGTCTAAAGAGGCCGTGAGGCCATGAGAGCTTCGCGGGTGTCCTACGGTGGTGCAAAATTGGTTGCATGAACCGATGTCTGGATGTATGAGCCACCGCTTGCCCCTCGTTTTGAGGAGCACACCCGAAATTGGTCACCAATCATTCTTTCAAGAGCACAGACAAAAGTGGCCACCAATCTTTCTGGTTTCGCGGTTGATTTTATGTGCATGTCTTACTAGCCTGTGATCTCTTGCTTTGAAAATTTGCAAACTGCATGTAGTGTTGGTCGGTTCAATTGATCGATCCTGGAGTGTTTTTATAATTACTAGCACATATGCCCGTGCAAAAACTACCATGTGTTCCTAGTATAATAAGCATGGCTCAACACGCTCTGCTGATCTACAACATGGTGTCTCACCAGTGTCAAAGCTTATATTCTTTCTGGCAGAGCATGTCACTGGACATGCAGTAGTGGAGCCGAGCTGTTTTGGGGTCAATTCATAGGCAGATAGCAAAACTGTGAGAATAACTTTGAGATGCAAAAGAACGGGCGCTTGCCACGGGGTATCAAGCATAGATAAAGGACATAGATGAGCATCTGCGCAAAGTTTATGAGCGCAAAGAAGTTATGTGTAGGCAGCGGTCAAGGATTGAATAATGGCTCAAGGCAGGCGATCTAAACACCCGGTATTTCCAAAACCGAGATTCTCACGGAAAAAAAAGAACACCGTTCGAGCTTTAATGAGAGAGAATGGGACGAGGTGCGCTGATGATGATAAGATGCGGGGATTGGCAACTGAGTTTTATACCAAGCTTTTCATGTCGAAGGGTCAGAGGGAGCCGACGAGCTGCTGCAACACATTGACAACTCAGTCACGAATGAGATGAATGTGAGGCTGACTGCACCCATCATGAACGAGGAGATTGAGGTCGCACTTTTTCAAGTGGGGCCGACAAAAGCCTCAGGACCCGATGGGCTCCCGATGCTATTTTATCAACGACATTGGTCGTTGCTTCCATCGCTCTCCTCGGTTTTTGGGAAGGTTCTGGGAAGGTCGTAGAACCTTCTCAGACCGGTTTTTTTATTTCCCTTTCGCTTTTCTTATTTTGACTTTTCATGTTCATTTTCCTTTTCCTTTTTATTTTCTGAATATTTTTTCAAATTCGCAAATATTTTACGTCCATCAAGTTCAAAAATTATTCATCAATTTCAAAAATTATTCATCAAATACAAAAATATGTTCATCACAATTCAAAAAAATTCACCCTATTTTTCTGAAAAATTTCGTGAATTTCAAAAAATGGTCATAGAATAAAAAATTGTTCCTCCAATTCAAAAAGTTCATCAAATACAAAAAACCACTTTTAGAAATTCGCGAGCATTGGTTAAATGAGTGAATATTTCGTGAAAACTATGAACAATTTTTCGAATTGATGAACTTTTTTTAAATTAGTGACCAGTTCTAAAAAAAGAATTTTGTGGACTTTTTCTAAAAGTTGTGAACATTTTTTGAAGTCCAAGAACATATTTGAAAATTTCTTTTTATATTACATGGACATTTTTTCAAAATTATGAATATTTTTGGAAAGCCCAAATTTGAATTGAAGAAGCAAAAAATAAAAAGGGAACAAATATCTTCCCCTAATAATAAAGCAAATAGTGCTTCTGGTCGTACGTCGCTGGTAAATTTGCACAAAAGCCCCTCACTTTTTATAAAATCAACCCACAGTCCATATAGAATCAACCCGGAAGTGGAAAAAAAGCCCATGCCGTCCGTCTCCCACACACAAAGCAGAGCAGTTGATTTTCTCTATAAAATCCCACATACATGTGCCTTGATGATTCTAACAAGAGGCAACAGAAATCAACAGAAGAATGAATCCAAAGAGGTGTGCAGCTAAGGAACCAAATGGAACCCAAAGAGAAGGGAAGGGCCTGCTCCAGGCAAAGGAGAGGCCGGCCGGAGGGGAGCAGCCCTGGCCTTGCTTCGTGGTGGGGCGGCGTTGTGGCCCTCGTCGGCCGGTGGCAGCGGCTATGGTGGGGAGGCGAAGGGCGCAACAAGAGAGGACGGAGCGGCGGACGACTGTGCTCGCCAGCAACGGGCCTTGGCTGGCCGACCGGCAGATATGGCTACCAACGGAGCCACTGCACACCGCGGCACCGCGGCCCTGCAGCCCCCATCGCCACCAGCCATTCAGCCACCCTCCACAGGGAGGAGAGGGGCTACACCACCACAGAACGCGGGGGAGGGGAGGGGAGGAGGGGGCGGGGCGGGATCACGGCAGCGGGCGCATCCCTGGGGAAGGTCGGGATGGATTTGGCTTGGCGAGAGCAGGAAAAAGAGAAGAAAAGAAACGACGGCTGATGAAGTGCGTGGGAGAGAGACAACGATGATAAGGTTGGAAGGGAACAACGGTGCATGGGATCCCAATTATTTTTTTCAACGGAAGAGGTATTCCGGTTGTGTTCAGGGCCGGCCCTGGGCCAGGGCAGCAGGGGCGACGGCCCGGGGCCTAGTGAAATTAGGGGCCCCGACCTGTAGGGTACAGTGTATATATAAGCCCATATGAATTGGCGCAAATAAAAAAGCAAGGGGCTGTAGGCAGGGTCGCAGGGAGGCCCATCTCCAACAGAAGCCCAACTGCCAAGAGGCCCGAAGTCACGCCAGTTCGTTTTCTAGCCTGTTCGTTTTCTCGCCAAGGGGCATAGAGGCGAGCGACTCTCCTCCTCCTCAGTCTGAATGCCGGTTCATTTTCTCGCCTGTTCGCCTTCACAGATCGGCCGACCGGGCAACTGCGAGTCTTCGACAGCGGCTGCCGCCAGATGCATTCGCAAGGAATAGCAGGACACAAAGGTAAATCTCAACATTAATTTCTCTTAGCCCTCAATCTTAATATAGTGATTAATCTATATTCTTCTTTTTACAACAGTAGTGTTCTTGGAGTAGAGTTCGATCTGTTGTTGACGACTTGGTGCTGGACTTCTTGTTTCCTTGATGATTGAATATGGATAGTTGCAGCCCGAAGAACACAAATTTTCACTGATTTATTGCAATATTCAGCCTTCAAGTGCCTTCAATCCTTTTCTTGCAAACATGCTGCCCAAAAAACATTTATCTGGTTTCCAGAAAAGAACAAAGAGGAAAAGAAGAGATAAGTTTATTGGAACTCAGAAGGGAGCTATGCGTAAATTTGCTGTGAGGAATGACACTACTGATAATCTTGATGAATTAGATGGCAATGGTGCTGAAGAACAACAACCTGCTGGGAATGAGACCACAATTGTGGAAAACAATGCCCATGAGACTCCTATATATTTGAGTGGCCGTGAGAATCCTAAAAGTGTTGATGAACAAGGATCTTCTCTTTTTGATATCTATGACCCTAGAAACTGGGACGCTCTTGACAATAAAGCAAGAGATATTCTGATTGAAAAAGGGCCTACAAGGGAATACAATCTTGTATTCGAAACGGATAATGTTGGAAGACATTTTTCGTACGCTTACTACTCAAGAAAGCTTAGTAATGGGGAGGTCAGTGATCGGAAGTGGTTGGTGTACTCGAAACATGTGAATAAAGTTTACTGTTTTTGCTACAAATTGTTCAAGTCTGAAAGTAGCAAAAGTTTACTAGCATCTGAAGGACTAATGGACTGGAAGCATCTAAGTGAGAAGCTCAAACTTCATGAGAATAGTGTTGAGCATATCACTAACATGAATACTTGGAATGAGGTAAGACTGAGGCTAAGTAAAAATGTGACAATTGATAAAGATCTGCAGCAAGAAATTGCAAAGGAGAAAGAGCGATGGAGACAAGTTCTGATTAGAATTGCTGCTGCAGTGAAGTTTCTTGCCAAGCATAATTTGGCTTTTCGAGGATCAAATGAGAAACTATACCAAGTTAGCAATGGAAACTTTTTGGGAGTAATTGAAATGATAGCAGAATTTGACCCAGTTATGCAAGATCATCTTAGGCGCATTCAAATAGTGAAATTCACTATCATTATCTTGGGCATAAGATTCAGAATGAGTTAATTAGCCTTCTTGCTCAGAGTGTGAAAGATTCTATCTTAAAGGTAATTAAGGATGCCAAGTATTTCTCTGTTATTCTTGATTGTACCCCTGATGTGAGCCATCAAGAACAATTGACTCTAATTGTGAGATGTGTAAACATGTCAAGTGCCACTACAAAAATAAATGAGTATTTTTTAGAGTTCCTAAAGGTGGATGATACATCAGGACTTGGACTTTATAAAGAGTTAATAACTGCACTTGGGTTGCTTGGTTTGAATGTTAATGGTGTTAGAGGTCAAGGATATGATAATGGTTCAAACATGAAGGGAAAACACCAAGGTGTCCAGAAGAGGCTACTTGAAATAAATCCGAGAGCATTGTACATGCCATGTGCCTGTCATAGCCTGAATCTTACTCTATGCGATATGGCAAAATCTTGCAGCAAAGCTATTACTTTCTTTGGAGTTGTGCAACGGATCTACATATTGTTTTCAGGCTCTATTAAAAGATGGCAGGTATTGCTTGATAATGTTCCAAACCTTACTGTTAAATATCTCTATAATACTCGCTGGGAGAGTCGGATAAAGAGTGTTCAAGCTATTAGATATCAAGCGCCTCAGTTAAGAAAAGCTCTATTGGAGTTGCAGAGAACTTCTAATGATGACCCCAAAACTAAGAGTGATGCAAAATCTTTGGTTACTGCACTTGGAAATTTTGAATTCTTAGTTGGCATGGTCATTTGGCATGATATTTTATTTACTATCAACATGGTCAGTAAGAAGTTGCAGTCTGAGTTTATGTGCATTGATGTTACCCTTAAGCAAATTGAAGGTGCCATCTCATTTTTTAAGAAGTACATAAATGACGGCTTTGCATCCAGTGTGAACATTGCAAAATCTATTGCATCTGACATGGATATAGACCCTGTATTTCCTGTGAAACGTCATGTTATCAGAAAAAAGCATTTTGATGAAACTAATGGTAGTGAAGAAAATAATCAAATGGAAGAAGCGCAAGCAGTTGCAAAGGAATCATTTAGAGTAAAATACTTTCTCGTGATGATAGATGTTGCAATTAATTCCCTGACCACCAGATTTGATGAGCTTAAGTCATTTGGGAGTATATTTGGCTTCTTATTCAACTCTAAAAAATGAAATCCTTGGATGATAATGACCTGAGAAGATGTTGCACTAATTTTGCAAAGACTTTTTCTCATGACAACTCAACAGATGTTGACTTGGATGATTTTGTTTCTGAACTGAAAGTGTTGCAAATGACATTGCCAAATACACTCATGCCAGCAGATCAGATATTTGAGTTTGTTAGAGCTGCAGATTGCTATCCAAACGTGTCAATTGCTTATCGAATTCTCTTAACTATGCCTGTGACGGTAGCATCAGCAGAACGAAGTTTTTCAAAATTGAAGTTGTTGAAAAATTACTTGAGGTCAACTATGTCGCAAGAAAGATTGATGGATTGGCAATATGTTGTATTGAGAAGGATGTGTTGGATAACATTGATCTTGATACTGTCATTAATGATTTTGCATCGAAAAATGCACGAAGGAGCCGTTTCTCATGATTACTGGAGGCTTGGAGGTTCGTTAGCATACGATTTACTTTTTGTTATGCTCTGGAACTTCTATGATATTTGATTTAGACCTGAAGTATGACGTTGTTATTTATGACCTGGAGTATTATTTACCAAGGAAAATTACCACTGTTTATTATAGCTTTGCAAGAAATTTTTTTCTATCAGTGTATGGGATCATTTTTTTCCTCCAATGTCGCCACTGGGCCCATTCATTTGAGTTCGCCCCGGGGCCTCCGAAACTCGAGGACCGGCGCTGATTGTGTTAGATCTTTCTCGTAGCAGTACATGCATTTGTTTGCTTCTCCAAATCTACATGCACACAATTGACAGGTCTGGTTCTATGTTTTTTCTTCTTCTTGAACTTGGATTTGCATCCGTTTGTATTTTTTGATGTATACTCACGGTGACTACATAGGCCAACATACATGGCGGAAACATATATGTCCCGACGCCCAATAAAATAAAGTAGATTTCTCGTCTTAGGATGGACAACATTCAAACATATTGTGATTGCATGAGTATTGAGATCACTGTCAGAGTATTGAGATCACTATCATCGAGAGTGGAGAGGAGGATAAGTAGCAACACAGATGAGACGTCATGCGTTAAAATAAAAGACGGACATATTGTAGTCTCAAGTCATAATTATTGTGTTAAAAGAGTGTGGTATATCCCCTCAAAAAAAAGAGTGTGGTATATTTCCCGTTGCAACGCACGGGCTCTTTTACTATGAAATAAAAACGAAAAAGGGCGCCCCAACCTCGTACATCGACCGGCGGAAAAGGTCACGTGAGAGAGCGAAGGGTGCGCACTGATTGTGGAATAGGAGCGCGAACGGTATATCTCGCCTTAAGCGAGATGGAAAGGATCTCTCGCTGAAGGCTCTATAGTACTCGGCCAGGCCCCTTCGCGCACAGTAAACAGAAAAAGAGAAGAAAAAAATGAAGCCTGGTGGGATTCAAACACTGGTCGGTTGGTTTAGAGCAAGCGAAGCTAACCACTAGGCTTTGCCTTAGATTCGAATATTAAAGCTAGATTACTTAAGTCCAAACGGGTCGAGGTTTCCACTCTTTCTTCCCCCTTTTTTTTCAGTTTTCTTTTCTTATCCATTTTTTCATTCTTCTTTGCATTTTATTTTTTCATTTTTTCCATTTACTTTTTTATTTTGTATATTTTATTTTTTTCGGTTTTCTTTGTTCTTTTGGTTATTGTTTTAATTTTTTTATATGTCAACAACATTTCTCTAATACACGTCCAACATTTTTCCAATACATATTAAACATTTTTTAATACATAGTCAATATTTTATCAAATGCTTGATTAACTTCTTTATATACATGACCCTTTTTTCATCATTTTCTTAATACATGATCAGCATATTTTCTATACACATTTAACATTTCTCAAATGATTGATTAACATTTTTCAAATACTTGTTCAATATTTTTTAATGGTTGATTAAAAAAATATACACATGATCAAAACAATTCAACATTTTTTAATACATGATAATTTTTTTTACACACATTTAATTTTTTTCTGAATGCTTGTTTACATTTTTCAAATATTTGTTCAACATTTTTCAAATACTTGTTGAACATTTTCGTATACATGGTCAGCATTTTTTATACGCATTTAACATTTTCGAAAGCATTATTAACATTTTTTAAAACATTATGTAAAGTATACATTCTTTCATATATATGTTTATAATTTTTGAAAGTGTTAACAAAAGTTAAAAAAAGAAATAGAAAATAAAAAAAAGAACGAGAAACCCGGGCCGGCCCATTTGGAGCTGCCTTGGCGTGAGGGTTTCCCTCGGTCTCGCTTAAAGCGAGACATCGGGCGCCTGAATAGGAGGCCCCCCAACGGCCGCAACCCCCGGCTTAAGAGCATCTACAGTTGGGCGCCTCATATCCACCCTCATACGCTCGGGCAGGCCACCCGGTCACTGACCGGTCACGATTTCTCGACCCAGACGGGCTCCTTAAACGGGCCTCAAACGTGTAGGCAGACCGCACAGTCACGATTTGTCGACCCAGGCGGGCTCCTTAAACGGGCCTCAAACGCCCGGGCAGGCCACACGGTCACGATTTTTCGACCCAGACGGGCTTCTTAAACGGGCCTCAAACGTTCGGGCTGGCCGGCACCCATCATATCCAGCTCAAAATACGGGGCCGATAACAGGGCGCCCGGACGCACCCGGGTATGCCCGCCACGTCGGAACCGACAGTCCAACCCCACCGCAAATTGCACCAAATCCGCCAATTTGTTCGGTTTGTTGAACTATGATTTGCTTTGTTTTGTTTTGAACTTTGAATTCGGACAATTTGTATCGTATGATCGACGTACTCCCTCCGTTTCTTTTTACTCCGCATATAAGATTTGGTCAAAGTCAAACTACACAAAGTTTGACCAAATTTATATAAAAAAATATGAACATCTACAATATTAAAGCTACATAGTATGAAATACATTTCATGGTGCATCTGATAATATTGATTTCATATTGTCAATGTTTATATTTTTTAATATAATGTTAGTCAAACTCTACAAAGATTGACTTTGACCAACTTTCTATGCAGACTAAAAAAAACGGAGGGAGTACATGGATTGCATGGATTTAATGATCAAATTTAAGGTATGTCGATGTGCGACGCAACATATGATGGACCGGCGTGCGCTGTCCGCGGACCCGTTCGGACGCGTCCATAGACGTATAAGGAGTCAGATTTGTCAAGTTCGGCTCTAGATGCTCTAAGGTCAGCGAATTCAGAACCGCGTAAGGCCACCATGCTCTAAGCGGATGCTCGATCGATGGTAGCACGAACGAAGCAGCAGTGTTACTCGAGATTGACTTGACCTCGTCCTACTGCCTGTGAAAAAAATCAAGTTGAGTGTCGACCAATGATTGGTGTCCGCAGTGTTTAATTAGCGCTACTACAAGTATGCATGATTTGAGTTTTGTATCGAGCCATACACAACACAAGATCCTCCCACCTTCCCCAAGCGCAGGTGGAGTATGTTCACAGGCCTATGCGTCTCCCTCCCTTAAAAAAAAACCACCATGCACCCTAATAAAAACAGTATTATGTTTAATTCTCCGAATTACTGTAGGTCCGTACATAAACATTGAAGGGTAAATCCTTTTACTACCGCTGGCTAGCTGCAGCGCGCGGCCACGGTGCTGTGAGCACATGGGAAGAAAGCCAGAAAAAGACGCACGAACGCGTGTTTGCAGCTAGCACAAACCGACGATTTTGCCAGATCCTCAGGGCATCTCCAGCCACGCCTCCAGAAAGGCCTTCCCAAATGTTTTTTTTGCATCGGCGCCGAAAAAATGGCTCAGTCGCGCTCTCAGAAGCCCGATTTTCGCCGGCTTGGGCCGAAAACAGCGCCGGCGGACCCAGGCCGAACCCGGCGCGCTTGGGGGCGCCCGGGGGCGCCGGGGCGAGCTGTTTTGGCGCGAAAAAGCCGTGGGCCAGCCGTGTCAGCGACTCGGCGCCTCGTCTTCCCCCAACGGCCTCGGTTGCCGCGGGAAATCAATGGCAAGGCTGTCGCCGGTCAGCCTTGCCATTGATTCCTCACGGACGGCGCATCACGGGACGGCGCGCCGACGCCTCCCCTCCCTCGCACGCGTACACACGGGTGCGGCGCGGCTATAAAAGCCGGTGGCCTCCACTCGCCTGTGCCCACACCAGCCCCGCCCCTCGCCCGCCGTCCAGCCCCTCCCTCTCCCTACCTCTCCCGAGCGCCGCCGCCCAGCCCCTCCCTTTACCTCTCCCGAGCCCGCCCAGCCCCGCCGTCGCCATGGCAGAACGCTTCCCAGGAGACGAGGCGGCGGCCAACGGCTTCGGCCGCCGTTCGCTACGTGAATAGGAGTCCTGGCTCCTGTTCCAGGCGAACATCCCGGCGCCGCCGGACATGCGCGCCGGGCCAACGGGGTGGAGACTCAGCGCCGGGGGAGTGCCCATTCCCCCGTTGCCCGACGCCGCGGCGAAGCCGAAGTACTTCGTCGAGGAAGTCGAGGTCGTGCGCGCCTCCCTCACCGACGCGCAACTCTCCCTCCCTATTACGCCGCCGACAACCACGCGGCATGGGCGGCGTATTTCGAGCGCTGCCAGCAGCAGCGCTTGGCGTCCACCAACGGCGCGCCGGTGGTCGGCGGCCGGCAGAACAGCGAGGGGCGCCACCTGTGGTGGGGCGTCCCCGGGCGCACACTCGAGGGCGTGCTCACGTACCTCGAGGACGACAACGACCCGCCGTTGGCGTACCCCCCGGCGAGGGTGGCCGCCCCGGCGCAGCACCGACGCGCCGGGCCGTGGGCGCCAAGGAGGTTCGGGTCCTCCTCCTCCTCTTCTTCCTCCAGATCCTCGTCGCACTCCTCCGGCACTCCGGCCCTGCTCGGCGTCAAGGCCGAGCCCGCGGCGGAGATGCCGCTCGGCCGGCGCACTCGCAGCGCCGACATTGTCATCAACGAGGGCGGCCGGCGCGCCTCCCCCTCGTCGGCTCCTCCGCGCTTCGTCGAGCCAAAGACGGAGCCGGGGCTGGCGCCGGTGAAGGCGGAGCCGGGGCTGGCGCCGGTGAAGGCGGAGCCGGGGCTGGCGCCGGTGAAGGCGAAGTTTGAGGACGACGACGCGGCCCCTAGAATGGGCGCGCTAGGACTCCATTGCGATGGAGAAGGCGCGCCGGGAGAAGGAGAAGGAGCGCCGCCGCCAGTCCGCCATGGCGACGCCGGGCAGGGGTCCAGCAGGGGCGCCCGCGTCAAGGAGGAGAAGGCCGCCGACGACGATGGCGGCGATGACTTCAGCCCCTTTTTTTTAGATTAGGTTAATGTAATGGAAATGCGCGAATTTCTTTAAAATTTGCCATGTTTGACCGAAATTTAACTAGTTTTTATCATAACTTCGCCGAACGGTCCTTTTTTTTTTTAATACGCGCCTGGGGGCGATCCTGGAGGCCGACGGCTGGGGACCGACTCGCCCCAGGGCCATTTTTTGCGCCGGCTCACCCCAGGCAGCGCTTTTTGACGCCCCCTAGAAGGCCAACGGCTGGAGATGCCCTCAAAAGCTTTCCATTCCTGCCGCTGCCGCTGCCATGAGGTTCCGGTACAATACAACCACCAACCGTGGCCGCTAGCTTGAAGCCTCCTATAGCTTGCCTGCTTTGGGTTAGTTATATCATACAGAAGATATTTTATTTATTCTTCTGTCATGACGGTGCCAAATCACCTTGAAAACACCGTGTTCAACCTTTTCTTTCCGTTCCTTACCTTTTGACTTGTTGTTAAGAGCATGGTTAATAATATAGCCGACCGGTGGCTATAACATATTCTTATGTCATCTATAGTTAATATAATAGTTAACATGTTGTCGCATCGTGTCATGCCATGGATTCGCCAGATAATATCGAGCGCCTCATTGCATGCTGCCGACATGATATGGCGATCCTGCCTGTGCTGCTGGTCCGCAGAATCAAAATGAACCCTTGTGCTCGCGGCCACCGCACGATGATATGAGGTCACCCACGAGGGAGTTAACCCACAACATGTGCACCGTATCCGTGTACAGGTAACAGGTCAAACTCTTTTCTCTCTCTTTTCCAAATAAGGTCAAAGTCTCCTCACATACACTGATACACGACGTGCATGTATATTTTAGTTTACGACCTTCACCGCATCGATCTACATCATCATATATTCCTCAAACTTTTATATATATTCCAACTACCGATGCATTGACAGGTGCAGCCGGCCGGTTACTACTTGAACCGCAAGCGCATTCTGGCCGGGTACGGCATTGTTACTGCTACACTCATGGCTCTGTATCTCTTGCACTACAAGTTTCATGGCATTAGGGCATCTTCAGCCATTGGCCTTCCCGGGACGCATAAAAATCGCCCCCTGGGATCGAGCCGGCGATACAATCGGCGCTGCGGGCGGTTCTGCGCCCAGTCGTCGCCCCCAGACGTTGAAATTGGCCCACTTTGCAGCCCAATTTCGACGAATAAAGGGCCCATATGGGCGAGAATAGCCTCATATTCGGCGTGGTTTCGCCGTGTCTCGGTGTTCAATTATCAACACAATTATTTCTTATCACATATTTTATCACAGAAAAATCAAATACTTCAACAAAATAGTACAACAACAAATAGTTCAATACAAATTATATAGTTCAATAAATAAAAACTCGTATTTCATCACACGGCGTTCCCCTTGAGCCTTCATAGGTGCTCAATCAGATCTTTCTGCAGTTGATGATGCACCTGTGGGTCTCGGATCTCCTGACGCATACTGAGATAGGCAGTCCAAGTTGCCGGTAGATTGTGATCAACTTCGGCTAGAGGCCCCTGCCTGTAGTATGGTTCAGTGTCAAACACTGGGTCTTCTTGCTCGCTCACGATGATCATGTTGTGCAAGATAACACAACAAGTCATAATCTCCCACATTTGATCTTTGGACCAGGTCTGAGCGGGGTACCGAACAACAGCGAATCGAGATTGGAGCACACCAAATGCCCGCTCGACATCCTTCCTGCAAGCCTCCTGAACTTTCGCAAACCAGGCGTTCTTGCCTCCTGCCGCAGGGTTTGAGATCGTCTTCACAAATGTCGACCATCTCGGATAGATGACATCTGCTAGGTAGTACCCCTTGTTGTATTGGTGCCCATTGATCTCGAAGTTCACCGGAGGAGAATGGCCCTCAACGAGCTTGGCAAAAGCAGGAGAGGACTGCAGCACGTTGATGTCATTGTGAGTTCCTGGCATATCAAAGAAGGAGTGCCAAATCCAGAGGTCCTGTGTGGCTACCGCCTCAAGCACCACACTGCAACCGCCTTTGGCGCCTTTGTACATCCCCTGCCAACCAAATGGGCAATTCTTCCATTTCCAATGCATGCAGTCGATGCTTCTAAGCATCCCAGGAAATCCTCTTGCTGCATTCTGGGCTAGGATCCGAGCAGTGTCTTTTGCATTGGGTGTTCTCAAGTATTGTGGCCCAAACACTGCCACCACTGCCCGACAGAACTTGTAGAAACACTCTATGCTGGTGGACTCGGCCATGCGCCCATAGTCGTCGAGTGAATCACTGGGAGCTCCATATGCAAGCATCCTCATCGCTGTCGTGCATTTCTGGAAGGAGGTGAATCCAAGAGCGCCAGTGCAATCCATCTTGCACTTGAAGTAGTTGTCGAACTCCCGGATGGAATTCACAATCCTGAGGAAGAGCTTTCGGCTCATCCGATAACGGCGCCGAAATGTTTTCTCGCCATGAAGTGGAGCATCGGCGAAGTAGTCGGAGTAGAGTATGCAGTAGCCTTCGAGACGATGCCGGTTCTTTGCTTTCACCCGCCCCGGCGCCGAGCCACCTCACCGCGGCTTTTCATTGCTCATCAGCAGCTGGGCGAGGGCGGCGAGCACCATGAGATGCTCTTCTTCCTGGACGTCGGCCGGGGCTTCCTCCTCCAGCAGCGCGGCAAGCTCTTCCTCGTCATCCGAGTCCATCGCCGAGTCAGGCAAAACGCCAAACACCTTGCGCTCGGTGGGTGTGTACCCGCCGCTAAACCTCGCCTCCGCGGCCGGAAACGCCCAGCTGCTGTGGGAGGGGCTGCCGCGGCGAAGCGCTGCTATTTTCCGGCGGGGAATGGCTATCTAGCGGAGTAGGGCGGCGGCCGTCGCCGGGATATAGCTAGTGGTGGCCGTGGGCGCGGGGGGTGCGAGGCGAGTCGGGGGAAGAAAACCTTAACTTTTCCCCTGTCGGTGTGGGCCAGGCGTGCTTTTCCCTAGCGCCGGAGCCCCCAACTGCTCCCCAACGCGCCGGGTTCGGCCTGTGACCGCCGGGCGGAAAAAAGGTCCGAACCGGCGATTTTCAGCGTCCTGGGGGCGCGACTAAATCGTTTTTTCGACGCCGGCGCCGAAAAAGTGGCCGAGGGGCCCTGTTGGGGGCGCGGCTAGAGATGCCCTTAGTTTTGGCTAGACAAGCAGCTGGCAACCTCTCCACATCGCAACTTGCGAACTTGCGACCAGGTTAATGATTAATCACCCTAAACATGCATACTAATACGAGTAATTGCTTTCCTCATAAAGCCATGCATGCAGAGCTGGTTTACGCTTAATCACGCATGTTCGCCGAGTATATTTCCCTGTATTGATTAAGCTAACCGTTCTGCAATCAAACAGTAAAATACCGCCAACTGCTCCCTGTGTTCCAAAGCCAGGCGTCGCAACGTCAATGTAGCTAGGGGCCATATGCAAGTGCAAACAAACTGCTAGCCAGTACCTGCCCTGTACATGTACATGATGCGTGGGCTCCCGTCTCCGTCTGTAGCTCGATTCTCTCTTTTCAGGTGTGCCGGTGGCGATCATCACAAGCAACTGACTTATGATCTATCACCGATGAATGCCATGGATTCGCTGATAATGTTGCTAGCTGGAGTTTTTCTTTTTTGCTTTACATGTATCCATGTTAGTAATATGCTGTGGCGTCGACGCGTCTGCAGAATCCAACGGACGGCCGGTGAATGGGACTGAGCTCACGCAGGGCACAAGGAAGCATCCAAGATGCGGTATAGATGGCGCCGCGCCATGCACGCAAGCCAAACTGTCCTAACATACGCGACATGCATGTTTTCACGACAAAAATGGCCACGTCGATCACCACATATGAATGCGAGAATATATTACACCCATGTGCACGAAAAATGGGCTGAAGCAACTGGTCACGTAGCGCTGGTGTACGTGCACTGCTAGGTGGGCGCATTCCCACTAGTGTTGGACGGGGCTTGCCTGCTCCGCCCCGGTACTCCCATCCGTGCGCCGCGCACTTCCTTCCGCATCGAACGGTTCCCCTTTTTTCTCTCCGTGGCCCTTTCCTTCGAAGAGAAAATCACAAACAACTATGTATAATTTCCTTCCATAATACTCACACATCGTTAAAACTGGAGCTCTATCACAGTGGCTATGTCCATGTCGGCCTCGTCGACGTCGGCGATACTCCCGGCCTAGTGCCAAAGAGGACATGGGACCTTCTTAATGTCGGCGTCAAGCCCAAGGCCATGAGAACTGCCTCTTCCCTCCGACGCGGCGAGCTCGTCGTGCTGCCGCCGCCGGCTAGCCGTCTTTGAGGAGATCACAGGCGTGTAGCTAGTGGACAAGGTCAAGGAGAACATCCCATCCATGCACAACTTGCTCGAGTACGCTCGTCTGCTTGTCCGTCAGCGCTGGAGCCGCGGCGACCACCGACGACAGCCTCATTGCCGCTGCAGCCGCTTTCCCATTGATGCTGCTTCCGGCTTGCCGCCAAACAACATCGGCAACCAAGCTAGATGAGTACGATGGCGAGTAGTGCTTGAGACTAGGAGCCGCTGCTACCACACCGTGGAATCCATCGGGTATATAATCAGATGTGATGAGATATGTGCGTACGGGTATGGGAAGGACACAGAATACATGGTTGTTTGTAAATTATTTCTTCGAAGGAAAGAGCCACGGAGAGAAAAGAACGGGAACCGTTCGATGCGGAAGGACGTGCGCGGAGCACGGATGGGAGTACGGGGCGGAGCAGGCAAGCCCCATCCACTAATGTTACCACATTCTAGCGTGAATCGCGTAATGGGTCTCTGTCAGTCAGTCAGGGCGACCCATGAGCCATGCCTGCTACTTTAGTGGAGTACTCCTTCCAGTTTTTTTTACTCTGCATATTGGAATTCTCTAAAGTCAAACTTCATAAAGTTTGATCGTATTTACATAAAAAATATCAACATCTGCCATGTTAAAATTATACAATATGAAACTTTAAGTCATGACACATCTATTGATATTGATTTTAGATTATGAATGTTGATACTTTTTTTATAAAGTTAGTTAAACTTTTACGAGACTTGACTTCAGTCAAATCTTATATGCAAACGAAAAAGGACCGGAGGGAGTATTAGAGCATCTCCAGCCGCGCCCCAGGAAGGCCTTCCCTGGCGATTTTCTCGCGCCGACGCCGAAAAAACGGCCCAGTCGCGCCCCCAGAAGCCCGATTTTCGCCGGCATGGGCCAAAAACAGCGTTGGCGGACCCAGGCCGAACCCGGCGCGCTGGGGGGCGCCTGGCAGCGCCGGGGCGAGCTGTTTTGGCGCGAAAAAGCCGCGGGCCAGCCTCGTCTTCCCCCAACAGCCTCGGTTCCCGCGGGGAATCAATGGCAAGGCTACCGCCGGTCAGCCTTGCCATTGATTCCTCACGGGCGGCGCGTCACGGGACGGCACGCCGACGCCTCCCCTCCCTCGCACATGTTCACACGGGCTCGGCGTGGCTATATAGCCGGTGGCCTCACTCGCCTGTGCCCACACCAGCCCCCGCCCCTCGCCGCCGCCCTGCCCCTCCCTCTGCCTCTCCCGAGCGCCGCCGCCCAGCCCCTCCCTCTCCCTCTCTACCTCTCCCGAGCCCGTCGCCATGGCAGAGCGTTTTCCCGGAGACGAGGCGGCGGCCAACATCTTCGGCCGCCGTTCGTTGCGCGAACAGGAGTCCTGGCTCCTGTTCCAGGCGAACATCGATCCCGGCGCCGCCGGACATGCGCGCCAGGCCAACGGGGTGGAGGCTCAGCGACTGGGGAGTGCCCGTTCCCCCATTGCCCGACGCCGTCGCCAAGCCCAACTACTTCGCCGAGGAGGTCGAGGTCGTACGCGCCTCCCTCATCGACGCCCAGCTCTCCCTCCCTTAGTACGTCGCCGACAACCACGTGGCTTGGGCGGCGTACTTCGAGCGCCGCCAACAGCAGCGGTTGGCGTCCACCAACGACGCGTCGGTGCTTGGCGGCCCGAAGAACAGCGAGGGGCGCCACCTGTGGTGGGGCGTCCCCGGCCGCACACTCGAGGGCGTGCTGACGCACCTCGAGGGCGGCAACAACCCGCCGTTGGCGTACCCGGCGAGGATGGCCGCCCCGGTGCACCACCGATGCGCCGGGCCATGGGCGCCAAGGAGGTTCGGGTCCTCCTCCTCTTCTTCCTCCTCGCGATCTTCCTTGCACTCCTCCGGTGCTCCGGCCCTGCTCGGCGTCAAGGCCGAGCCCGCGGCGGAGACGCCGCTCGGCCAGCGCACTCGCAGCGCCGACATCGTCATCAACGAGGGCGACCGGCGCGCCTCCTCGTCGGCTCCTCCTCCGCGCTTCGTCAAGCCAAAGACGGAGCCGGGGCTCGCGCCGGTGAAGGAGGAGCCGGCCGCGCCGGTGAAAACGGAGCTCGACGACGACGACGCGACCCTGGAATGGGCGCGCAGGGACTCCATAGCGATGGAGAAGGCGCGCCTGGAGAAGGCGAAGGAGCGCCAGTGCGCCGCCCTGCGCCGCTTCGCGAAGCGCCGACGCAGCCGCGACGAAGGCGGGGTCGTCGTCATTTGCGACAGCGACGACGATGTACCGAGAGGGATCAAGTGATCCCATGATATGGTAAGCATTGTCAATTACGCTTTGTGTACTAACTCATGGTCTTCGTGAGGGTTCTTTGTGGGGTTAGGTTGCGGTGTGCAAGTTCAAGTGGAGCATCACAAAGAGATCAAATGCTTGAAGCTTGCCGTCCTTTGTGGTGCCAATGGACTTGTGAAGATGTGCGGAAGAGTGGCTCACCCATAGTGGAGTATGGGGGAGCAATCAACTAGTCTTCATCGAGTCAACACAATCAAGAAAGGTTGCGGTGTGCAAGTTCAAGTGGAGCATCACGAAAAGATCAAATGCTTGAAGCTTGCCATCCTTTGTGGTGACAATGGACTTGTGAAGATGTATGGAAGAGTGACTCACCCATAGTGGAGTATGGGGGAGCAATCAACTAGTCTTCATCGAGTCAACCCAATCAAGAAAGGTGGTCCAACTTGAGGGAGTCAAGATCGTCATCATCTAGCTCAAGTGGACCCTGTGCAAGGCAAAGGTTTGCCTTTGGTAGGTTTTCTATTTTACCGGTCTCATGATGGTAGTTGGGAGACCAGGTTATAGGATCAATTGCCGTACTATCAAGGGGGGCTCTCGATGAGTAGCTTGATCGTATCGTTCGTAGAGAGCTCAACCCATTGCATCCTTGCATCATCTTTATTGGTTCTTGTTTGGTTCTTCTCTTTGTGAGTTTTGGAGCTTATGGTCATCTTGGTAACAAGCTCGAGTTCATCGAAAACGGAGTCCACTCGCATCTTCTATGATGTTTTTGATGTTGGAGGTTTTTGCCGGTTCTTCTCGGTTAGAGGTTTCGCTGTTTAGATGCTACTCGTCGTGTTGTATCCAACAAGCTTGAGTTTGCTCAATTCGAAGCTCATATGCAGAAGTTATGGCAGTTCTGGTTTTCCGTGGAGTTTACTTGCTTTCGTGGAAGTGGCTTAAGGATGGTGCCAGCGGTAGTACCGCTGGGCCGGAGCGGCAGTACCGCTTATCGCCACAAGCGGTAGTACCGCTGTCCCACAACGATAGTACTGCCCATGGCCATAAGCAGTAGTACGGCTCCGGTTCCGTGCTGGTACCGCCTCGACTCGAGACGTGGTTTTCTTGTGTCGGGTTCAGCGGCAGTAGGAGCGGCAGTAGGAGCGGTAGTACCGCTCATATGTGGTAGTACCGCGGCTACCACCACTCCTAGTGCCGCTCAATGGCCCTCCTCTCTGTTCCTTCTCCCTGTGCTCGTGGTAGGCGTTGTGCACGGTCCCAGCGGTAGTACCGCTGGGCCGGAGCGGCAGTACCGCTTATCACCACAAGCGGCAGTACCGCTACGACCATCGGTAGTACCGCTGGCTCCATCGGTAGTGCCGCTCATACGGCTCCGCCACGCACTCTGCTTCGCTCCGCTCTCTGTGTTCTACCTCCCGGGCGGTAGTACCGCTCCCCTGAGCGGTAGTACCGCTCGTGCGCGGACTGAGCACATAACGGTTGGATTCGGGAGCTCCTATAAAAGGGGGTCTTCTTCCCCATTCAACCTTATCCTTTGAGCTCGTGTTCTTCCCCCATCGTTGACCTTCTTCGAGCTTGTTAACTCTCAATCCCTCCATGGATTCTTGCTAGTTTTTGAGGGAAAAGAGAGAGGAGATCTAGATCCACATTTCCACCAATCACTTTCTCCTCTATGTGAGGAGAACCCCTTGAATCTAGATCTTGGAGTTCTTTATGTTCTCTTTCTTGTTCTTCCTCTCATTTTCCTCCCTAGCATTAGTTGCTTCGTTGGGATTTGAGAGAGAAGGACTTGGGCACCCCGTGTGCCCTTGCCATTGCATTTGGTGCATCAGTTTGAGTTCTCCACGGTAATACGTGGAAGTTACAAGTTGAGAAACTTATTACTCTTGGGTGCTTGGTACCCTTGAGCTTGTTCCTCTTGGGTGCTTGGGCGCCCTAGACGGTTGGTGGTGTTCGGAGCTCAATCATTGTGGTGTAAAGCTCCGAGCAAGCGTCGGGGTCTCCAATTAGGTTGTGGAGATCACCCCGAGCAATTTGACGGGTACCGGTGACCGCCCCCAAGGGTTGCCAAAGTTTACGGGTTCGGTGACCGCCCCCAAGGGTTGTCATTTGTATGGGTTCGGTGACCGTCCTCAAGGTTCCCTTAATGGAATCACGGCATCTTGCATTGTGCGAGGGCGTGAGGAGATTACGGTGACCCTAGTGGCTTCTTGGGGAGCATTGTGCCTCCACACCGCTCCAAACGGAGATTAGCATCCGCAAGGGTGTGAACTTCGGGATACGTCGTTGTCTCCGCGTGCCTCAGTTATCTTTTACCTGAGCACTTTACTTATGCACTTTACTTTGTGATAGCCATATTGTTCTTTGTCATATATCTTGCTATCACATAGTTGCTTATCTTGCTTAGCATAAGTTGTTGGTGCACATAGGTGAGCCTAGTTGTTTTAGGTTTTATGCTTGGCAAATTAACCGCTAGGTTTATTCCGCATTTGTTCAAGCCTAAATCGTAATTATTTTAAAGCGCCTATTCACCCCCCCTCTAGGCGACATCCGTGATCTTTCAGTTTAGTTATCTATTTTGCTATGTAATGAAAACCGGCGAACATGTCTAATATATGCCCAAGTTTGCTGAAATTTATTGTGTTTAGCCGAACTTCACCGAACTGTGCCGAAATTTGCTATTCAAATTTCATTTTTAAACGCGCCTGGGGGCGGCCCTGGGGCCGGCGGCTGGGGACCAACTCGCCCTCAGGCCCAATTTTTACGGCGGCTCACCCCAAGCGGCGATTTTAGACGCCCCGTGGGGGGCTAACGGCTGAAGATGCTATTATTCATCTCTTGGATAGTACACTGTGCACATTTCTATTCCTCGCAAGCCAATGAACGTGCCCGGCCGGGTAAATAATGGCACCGGTACTTTTCCTTGGCCTCTATACCATTCCTAGCTTTTTTTTAGAAAAGGAGGATGACCCCCGGCTTCTGCATCTGGACGATGCATACGGTCACTTTATTAATTATTCTCATAAGACCTTACAAAGTGATACAACAGCAAGACTAAAGCCGCTGTCTAAGCAACAGACTGTCGCTACACCTATCCAGTTGATGAAGGGCGCAGATAGTCTGGGCCTAATACCAAACAGGCATCGCAGCCAAGCCTAACATCTAAGACCTGCGACCCCAACCTAGCCACTTGCCGGGTCTGGGGCACACACTGGTCCGACGTGCTCTCAGAGGCCGCCGCCGCCAACTGCCACCGCTCCATTTTCAGAATCGTACAGATGCATCAAACTTGCTCGGTCTAGCTATCGTCGACGCCACCACGGCGCCCAATGGCACCTCCTCCCTACGCGCAAACAGCTGAGCACGTCGCGGTCGCCACTGATACACCTCAGCGCCATGCTGCCAAGTACCACCAGCCGACACAGCTTGAAGTCCTTGAAAGATCTGTCGTGCGTAGCACCTGCCGGCTAGGCATGACAAAGCGTAGCACCTGTCGGTCAGGCATGACTTGACATCTCCACCGAAGCTCTGTGCAAGATGAAGTCGCTCCACCTCCTGCCTCTGACTTCCAGCGCTGCTCCACAAACGATGCTCCCAAGAGAGAAACGACACCGCAGTGCCGCCATCGTCCGATCTGGAAAACCAGATCATAGGGTTTCCCCCGGAGCAGCACGAGTGGGTCGACAGTAGTTACAGAACGATGCCTTCATCAAGGTAAGGTGCAGAACGCCGCCATCGTCCGCCATCGGCTCGGTTTTCACCGGCAACTATGTCTCCCCGACTCGCAGCCGGGACTAGATTACAGATCTCGAGATCCGATCATCCAGTCTCAGGTCGATCACCTCCGACGTAGGAGATGACCACCAACGCCATAATCCTCGTGATCCGATGCAGACCCGGAGTGCTTCAGCGAGCCATCGCCGAATCCGATGAGATGCAGCAGTTTGAGGACGTAACGGCAGCCCGGGACGCGCCCCGGCCGCCGTTGCTGCCATCTCGTACTACTCACGCCGGCTGCAGCCAAACCCCCCGTCGCGCCCCGGCCGCCGCTGCCCGCCATCCTCGTCGGGAGGGAGATCCAAATCAGGTCGCTGCCGCTTCAGATCTCAGGACGCGAGAGGAGGTCCGCCGCCGCCGCGTCACGGGGCCTTCGCCCAGCGACGTTGCCGGCGGCGGCGGAGGGAAGGGGGTGCACGGGGAGTCGAGGGGAGATCGGGATGTGGCCGCCCGGTGCGGCCCGGCGGCGGCCGCACGGGGTCGGGAAATACCATTCCTAGCTATAGCTGCTCAATTATCTTTCTTGGGGCAATATAGCTCTTCTTTTAACACTGCACTAATTTCTGCCAGGCCAATGATCAATGCACGGCCGGGTTAAAAATGGCACTATAGTACCTTTCCCTCTCATCCCTGGCTATAGCAAAAAAATGAATTACCAGATAGGTTGGTGGTGGCAGGGTGTTGAATTCAACCGTCCATCCATATCAGGAGAATAGCGTTGGTTCCTTGAAAAGAAAAGGAGAATAGCGTTGGACCATGTGACGTACCACCGCCATGTCTGACTCTTACGAGTCACGAGGCCAAGTGAAATGAAGTGATCGAGCAGCTTAACTCCACGGCTGCATCGGAGTACGATTTTCCAGCCAGACCGCCAGATTAATCAAAGCCAAATCAAGGTTAGACGGCACGACGACCGCTCATCAGACGGTTCAGACGTACTAGTATGAATTGATCGACCGTGAACGCGACGTGAGCCAGAAAATGTATACACCGCTACTTGAGTAGTATATACTCTTACTAGTCTGAGCTAACGGCGCATACGACACTACATGAATACGCGGCGCACCGACAGAGTATTGACATATGTGCCTTGTTCAATTCAAAGATTGGCGGCAGAACGACGGGAATATTTGTATTAATCTACTTCCTCCGTTTCTAAATATTCGTCTTTTTAGAAGTTTTAATAAGTGACCACATAATGAGTAAAATGGATGAATCTACACTCTAAAATATATTTATATACATCTGTATGTGGTAACCATTTGAAATCTCTAGAAAAACAAATATTTAGAAACGAAAGTAGTACTCCCTTCGTCCCAAAATTCTTGTTTTAGATTTGTCTAAATACGAATGTATTAAGTCACATTTTAATATTAGATACACTAGTTGAATGCCCGTGCGTTGCCACGGGCCAACAAATGGATCTATGGCGAGCCCTGAGCTACACCTTTTGGGTCATCACACTGTCCTTTGGTATGTTGTCACCCTGCAAACTACCGTTGCTATTCCCAGCCCCGCTACAAAACTACTGATACCCAATTTGCATCACGCCCTTTTTCAATATTTTTCAGTATTCTTTTGTTTAAATTAAAGTTCCAGAAGTTGCGCTTAGTGATGCTTGCAATAAATAAGAGTATACCCCGAAATTTGCATTCACTTCAAAGCAAGGGGAAGATATCACTTCTTAATTAACTGATTGCTACAGAATAAAGTTATTATAGCTCTTAAGAAAAAAATTTAGTACAATCAGAAGCCAATTCTTCTATTCAGTAGAACGAATGTAAGTTTCAATTGTAACCCATATCAACTGTTCACGCACTTAAAATCCCAAGTTAAAAGTTACAGTGTGAACATAGTACGCAAAATATAAAATCATGGAACCACTTTGAAATATATAAATGAAGCCAAATTCTAGGATTAGATTACCACTATGCAGATTGTATTTTTGCTACTGATTTCCATTTAATTGTGCTCCAAGGTGAGTGCCAACATGCATGAAAATGTGCAAGCAGTTTAGTGTACAATTTCTAAGGAACACTTCTTACAACTCCTTTCTCAAACCAGTAGATTGCTTGGCGCATGGAAGCAGGGCAGTCGGCCAGCACGACTCTGTCATTATGGCCGTGGTTGTTGACGCCAAGGTACTTTACGACAACTTGTCAATGAACACGCAAAAGGACTGATCTATTGGCATTGTTGAGCTCGGATAGCATGGGCTCCAAGTACAACAATGTTGCGGCAGCCGCTGTTGCCAAGCTCATCGTGTCTACCGTCGTCGTCACTAGCACCGATTTTAACGTCGCCTCTTTCTGTTACCCCACCTCTCGCCAATCTAACATATGGCAAATAAACCATCAGAATAAAGTAACGAGGAAACGGAGATTTTTATGTTCCTCCAGCACAAAACACGGTACAAGCCGCCGAGCGAGTTCATCATCTTCATGCTCTTCCCCAAGTTGAACTTATTTCTGGTGTTTTCCCGCTTGGTACTGCCATCAACAGAACCAAAATATGATAGACTCAGTAGTAAAGATAATTCATGTTCACAGCAGCAGCAGGTGAAAACATAATCAAATGAAATGCTTACAGCAGCAGCAGGAACATTCGGCGTTTTGTAGGCTCCGTGCGCCGGGACCAAGAGTATAAATAATTTTACACATACAACGAGCTTCCATAATAAAAAGCAGACTTGAGTGATTTCTACACAACCTATACGTGAGATTACGACAATAAGTAAACATCAAAAACACAATACTATAAATCTACATTCATAAATTCAGTGCTATAAGTATTCATCTAGGTAAAAAGAAACATCAAACCATAATACCTTTATGCCGCCACATGCCAGATTTCCACAGGTAACCTCCTCCGTCTACCTGCTCCTCCCATAGCCCTACCACCACCCGTCGTCCTTTACGCTACCAGACGTCTGATGCCACTTGTCAGTCCCTGCCATAGTTACCGGATTCGCAGTCCACTGATTCGGGTTCGGGATTTGCGATTCGGTAGTGCCTACAAATTGAGTTCGGTGGGGTGCATACATCTCTAGTTCGTGAATCGGCTGAGCAGTTTGTGAATTCGATGATTCCGATTCGTGAATAGTTTTTTCACAAAGAAAAGAAGTTAGTTCTCCAAAAAAAGAAGAGAAGAAAGTTGAATAGTTAAAAGGAGGGAATGGACTTGGAAAATGCCAATGCATTGTTGACTCTTCGTCCATAGAAAGCTCTTCATCAGCACTCAAATCAATGGCACAAATATCAAATCTGATTAGAAGATGAATGGAAGGAAAGTTCCCACCACAAATTTCGCTTGGAGGCCCACATGACGTACTGATTAGTCTCATCCAAATCAGATTCATTCTTCTAAATTTTTTTCCAAACAAGACCTATCGTCTTCTGCAGGAAGCCCGGGCTATTCCCCAACTCCAGCCCGTGCATTCTCCAAATCCCAGAGCTCCTAAATCCAGAACGCCAGCAGAGTACAGAGATACAGCGGTTTACCAGTGACCGGGGTGATGTGCGCGCGGAAAAGAAGGTGATGCTTGATGGAGGCGATGCGGAAAAGCAGGGCGCTGTTGAACGGAGGCGAGTCGTCGGAGTCGATATCTTCATCGCCGTCACGCCAGGTCTTGGCAGCCGTCGCCGTACTCCCACCACCGCGTCCTGGTCGCGGTCGCTGTGCCGTGCATCAGCTACCATGCATGCGCCGCGTCGAGGTCGCTGCTGCTCGGCCACCAAGTCTGAGCCGCAGCTGCATATCCACTGGCTGGCGTGAGAAGATGCGGTGGAGCGAGGGTAAGGAGATGGCATTACCTGGGCCGTCGTTCGTCGCTGCTATTGATGCGGCGCTCCTCTTCGTCGCCCCTGCCACATCGAGCACCTCATGGACTCGGTGATGAAGAGATGAGATGCAGATCCACCGCTCCAATCTAGGACGTGCGACAGCGAGGGGTCTGGTGGAAGGGGGTGGGAGGTGGGAGTTGGGACGTGCGTACGTGTGGGTTGTTTTTCTTTTTTCTTTTTTTTTCTATCGTGCGCGGAGGGGTTGCGAGGAGGTCTGATTTTTCCTTCACGGGCAGAAGTTACGTACGAGGCTGGAGAGGTCGAACCACGAGGGGAGGGGAGGTCGAACCATTACGACGTTCGATCCCCTTTTAATAATAAAAAAGATTCGTATCTAGACGAATCTAAAACAAAAATTTTGGGTCGGAGGGAGTAGTATTGAGAATTCCGGGATTGGCGGCAGAACGACAGGATCGACAGTCTGCCGTTCTCTTTGTTTACTCCACAGTTGGGAAGTTAATTAATTAGTGAATTTTTAGTGGGTGCAATGGTTGTTTGGATACAGGGAATTAGATGTGAGATTTTAGAAAACGAGTTTTGGGAGGATTTTTAGGAAAACCAGTTTTGGTTAGTTATTTTGTTATGGTAAGTATACACAATACCTTGTTTGGATGAGAAAAATAGAAAAAAACTCGATTTTGAGTTCCTCTCAAAACAATTCATGGAGGCACAGTGCTTCGGCTTGCTCTTGGCACCTACACGCACAGCGGTGGACAACCACACCGGCCAGAGGGTGCGTGGCCATCGCCGGGGCCGCCGGGTGGTCGCGCTGCTCGCCTTATCATGCTCTGCTTCGTTCGCCGGTGTCACCCATGTTGCCTCAGGTTCCCATCGAAGAGGCACGTACATGCAGCTCACATACGGCTACACGGTCTAAAGCACCATGATTGATTCTCAGGCCGGGCACGCATGTAGCAGTAGCACCTAGCTAGCTGCTGGATTGATTCGCCGGTAACACCAGACCACAACACACATGCTAGGGAGGCGCGACGACTACGTACAAGCTGGAGCATATGGACGACGACGGTGGTTGTGAAGCGGCCGATGGACACGACGGCCGCCGGCCGAAGTCCGCGTCCGCCATGGAGGCTCTGGGCTAGATGGAGCATCGCAACCTGCTCCAGCTGCCTGGCCGAGATCGGCAGCGATGTCTTTTGGCTTTGTCAAGCTCCCGTCACGGCCGGCGGAGACGCGGAGTTTACCATGACCAGCACGTTGGACTTGGTCGATCTCGTGATGCATGTAGAAAACGCGTTTGTATAAAAACGTCAATTAGTGGTTTTTGTATAAACTGGGTTTTTGAGCTTTTGGAAAACTCAGATTAGTATATCCACGGGTTAGTTAGACGATCCAAACAATGTTTTAGGTTGTTACACCAGAAATCAGGTTTAAGGAAAACTAGTTCTCTATAATCTAGGTATCCAAACAACCCCTAACTAGCGATTGAAAGCTGGTTTTGCGCCGATGGACCAAACTGCTAGCTCGCCAGGGGCTGCGTCGATGGCGAGACGGCGAGAGGGAGGAAGACGACCGCACGTAGGCTAACCCAACACGGCAAAGTACGAAATATTGTGGCTTGCAGTAACATTTCTAGCTGAATATTGTCTGGAATCTTTTTGTTACTTCTTGGGTTTTTGAATTCGAAGACAGTTTGCTCATTTGGGAATTCAGCACATTTACAAGTCCTAGGAGCTAATATCTCATTAATACCCTTTGTTTCCCGGGTGTATATACACCTCATATGAAGATTCTTTTTGATAATTAAAAGAAGGAAAATGTTCAGCGTCAACTGGCTGAAAACAATCGACGCATCCGCCGCTCCTTTAAGAGACACGTGCCCTCAAGGCACCACTTAAGGACAAAGAAGTTATCTCTTCGTACAGAAACATCGGGCTCCTCTCTCCGTCTCTCGTCCATATTTTTTCTACAACATGAACTATGTTGCAAAAGTTCCGGTACAACACCATCCTTATTGCAAAAAAAAGTGAACAGGAGAAAATTCCGCAACACGACCTATGTTGCAAAAAAAAAAACCGCAACACAACCTATGTTGCAAAAAAATATCTCACAACACAACTTATGTTGTAAAAAAATTCACAGTGCAACATATGTTGGAAATGTTTCTGCAACAAGATCTTTGTTGCAAATTAGAGGAGGAAGTTCAGTCGCTAGATTGTTCAGTCGGTGGCCCGCAAGATGACAGATCTTTTAAAAAGATCCGCCGGCCGACGCGCAT
>NC_041386.1:618425855-618515805 GCF_002162155.2 Triticum dicoccoides
TTGTGAAGAAGAAAAAGTTGTGAGGACTTAGATGAGAAGTTTTTTTAACTCCCCCCTCCCCCCTTGATCTTGGCTAGCTCCGCCACTGCCGACGTGTAGCAGCCGCCTTAAAAAAGTCAAAACAGTTTGGAAGTTTTTTCATAATAAACATGACTTTCTTTTGCACCAATATATAAATTTTCACAAATTGAAAACCAGCGTCGACTTCAAAAAAACAATTTTATATGCTACTATAGGTCACTATTCACATTATTCTGACCGAAAGTTTTGTCCTTTTTGAAAAGAAGTCAACAAGATTTGTTCTTTTCGAGGATTTTTTTTACCAATGCAATGGGAGGTCAAGTTTATTTCAAAATTATTTCCAAAATTTGTTGATTTTTTTATTTAATTGCCCTTTTTTTTAATATAGGGTGTATATACACCCATAGACCAAAAGTTTCCCTCCACATATGCACCACCTACTTAGACAGCAACCTCTCCACTTTGCAAAGCAGTTAGAGCTGGACAAAAGAAGCCTACTATTAGCAGCATTGTTCCATTTCCAAAAGCTATGACGCAGAGCCGGTTTTAATTTACACGCGCTAGCTTAATCATCCGTGATATATTCTTCTTCCCTATATAAAAGGGATCAATCAAACGGTCGACCTCCAACTGCCCTCCTGCCTCCAAAAGGAGGCATCGCAATGTCAATGTAGCTAGGGAAGGGGCCATGTGCATGCGAACAACTGCCCTAAGCTGCTTTCTTAATTCTTGTTTTCTCCTTTGCCGGTGTGCCGGTGCCGATTAGCAGCCACTAATCATCATTCATGTCGTTGCATCATGCCATGGATTCTCCGATAACATCGGGCGCCTCATTCCTACTTTGTTCTCCTTTGCTGCCGACATGTTATTGGCGACGCGCGAGTCTGCCTGCCTGGCTTATGGCCTGCAGAATCCGACGACCCGAACCAGACCCTTGTGCTCACAACGACGAGGTCACCCACGAGGATTAACCCACAACATGTGCACCGTATCCCTGTACAAGTCAAACTCTCCTCTTACATACACGACGTGCATGTTTATTTTTGTTTACGACCTTCACCGCATCGATCTACATCATCATATATTCCTTGAATGTGACTTTTATACATTTTTCATGTTTCATCTACCGGTGCATTGGCAGGTGCAGCCGGCCGGTTACTAGTGTAACCGCAAAGCGCATTCTCACCAGGGACGGCATTGTTACTGCTACCCCATTCTACCTAGCCATGCCTGTCAGTGAGGGCGACTCATGACTCATGCTTGTTCTTAATCGCTTGCAATACAAATCCCGTGTCAGTAGTTTTGGCTAGACAAGCAACGAAGTGTTTGATCAGCCTTGAGCTCATCTGCATGTACACCTAATCTGGCAACCTCTCCACATCGCAACTTGCGAGAGGCGGTTAGGCATGTAGGCTACCGTTGTACTACACCAGGCCTATGATTAATCACCCGAAACATGCATAGTGATAGTACCAGTAATTGCTTTCCTCAAAAAGCCATGCATGCATGATGCAGATCACTCCTGTTCGCCGAGTATATCCCCCTGACCCCCTGTATTGATTAAACTAACGTTCTGAGATCAAACAGTATAGCCCCAACTGCTCCCTGTTTCCAAAGCCAGGCGTCGCAGCGTCGCCATTCGTCAATGCAGCTGGGTAGGGGCCATGTGCAAGTGCAAACAAACTACTAGCCAGTATATCTGCCCTGTACATGATGCGTGTGCTCCCGTCTCTAGCTTGATTCTCTCTTTTCCGGTGTGCCGGCGGCAATCATCACAAGCAACTGACTAATGATCTTTCATCCATGAATGTCATGGATTCGCTCATAAGGTTGCTAGCTATTTTCTGCTTGACATGCATGCATGTTACTTCCTCTGTTCTTAAATATTTGTCTTTTTAGAGATTTCAACGAGTGGTGCTACGTACGAAGCAAAATGAGTGAATCTACTCTATAATGTGTCCATTTGAAATTTCTAGAAAGACAAATATTTAGGAACGAAGAAAGTACTAGTAATGTGTTGTGGCATCGACGCGTCTGCAGAATCCAACGGACGGCCGATGAATGAGACGGAGCTCACGCACGGCACAAGGAAGGAAGCTTCCAAGATGTGGTACAGATGTCGCCGCGCCATGCACGCAAGCCAAACCCTTCTAACATAGGCGACATGCATGTTTACACGGCAAAAACGGCCACGTCGATGGATCACCCCATGTGAATGCGAGAATATATTACTCGTATTATTTCTTCTACCATGGCCATGTGCACGAAAAATGGGCCGAAGCAACTGGTTACTGCTGGTGCACTGGTAGGTGGGCGCATTCCCACTAGTGTTACCACATTCTAGCGCGCGTGAATCACGTAATGGGGGCGACCCATGAGCCGAGCCATGCCTGCTGGTGGTACATTCCTTATTCCTCGCAGGCCAATGAAGATGGGCGGCCGGGTAAAAAATGGCACCCGTACCTTTCCTGGCCTCTTTATTTTCCTGCGGGCAATGTAGCTCTTCTTTAGCACTGCACTAATTCCTGCCAGGCCAATGACCATGCACGGCCGGGTTAAAAATGGCACTAGTACGTTTCCCTCTCATTCCTGACTATGGAAAAGAAAATAAAAATGAATTACCAGAGAGATTGGTGGTGGCAGGGTGTTAAATTCAACCGTCCATCCATATCAGGGGAAAAACGTTGGACCATGCGACGTACTTTTAGAGAGGAGGCCAAGTGAAATGAGGTGATCGAGCAGCCTAACTCCACGGCTGCGCCTAACTAACGTACTACTACACTGGCTTGGAGCTCCATCGGATCGGAATGAATTGATTGATTGTCGGTGGTACAGGTTTTTCTAGCCAGACCGCCAGATTATTCAAAGCCAAACCAAGGTTAGGCGGCACGGCGACCGCTCATCAGACGGTTCAGACGTACCAGTAGGAATTGATCGACCGTGAACGCGACGTGAGCCAGAAAATGTATATACCACTACTGGACTAAGTATATGTGTGAGCTAGCGGCGCATACGACACTAGATGGATACGCGACGCACCGACAGAGTGTTGGCATATAGCATGCCGTGTTCAGTTCAAAGATACCTCATCAACTAGAATATTTGTAGTCTATTGAGATTTGAAAATTCCGGGATTTGCGGCAGAATGACAAGATCGACATTCTACCGCTTAACTTAGGCCTCCTTTGGTTTAGAAGAATTTCATAGGAATTCTAGAGGATAAAATTCTTATAGGATTTTTTTTTCCTTTAGAGCCCTTTGGTTCATAGGAATGGATTCCTATTCCTACATAGGATTAGTTCATATCCTCCACATTTCATAGAAAAATAAAAAAGAGCCTAGGCCTCCTTTGGTTTGGAGGAATTTTATAGGAATTCTAGAGGATAAGATTCTTATAGGATTTTTTCCTTTAGAGCCCTTTGGTTTATAGGAATGGATTCCTATTCCTACATAGAATTGGTTCCTATCCTTCATATTTCATAGGAAAATAAAAATGATCGTAGACTCAATGAAAAAATTCCTTTGGTGTCAACCAAATGACATCTCATTTCCTATTCCTACTCATAGGATTTGAGATAATGTCATCTCATTTCCTACAAAATTCCTATTCCTACGATAATCCTATCCTATGCACCAAAAAAGGCCCTAGACTCAATGGAAAAATTCCTTTGGTGTCAACTAAATGACATCTTGTTTCCTATTCCTACTCATAAGATTTGAGATACATGTCATCTCATTTCCTAAAAGATTCCTATTCCTATGATAATCCTATCCTATGAACCAAAAGAGGCCATACCTCTTTGTTTACTCCACAGACGGAAGCTAATTAATTAGCGACTGAAAGCTGCTCCTGCACCGGATCGACCGAACCGCGTCGACGTCGAGAGGGAGGAAGAACTGCACGCACGTAGGTTAACCCAACACGGCAAAGTGCGGCACTAGCTTAGAGCATCTTCGACCGCGTCCCCAACAGGTTCTTTAGGGCGATTTTTTTCATGTCGGCGCCGGAAAAACCCTCCAGTCATGTCCCAAGACGTTGAAATCTGCCGGTTCGGCTCTTTTTGGGCCCGGCGACCCAGGCCGAAGCCAGCGCACTGGGGGGCGCTCGGGTGCTCTGGCGGAAGGCAAAAACACGCTTGGGCCACACTATCAGGCAAAAAGTCAAGGGAATCGTCCAGATTCGCCCCCCACCCCCGCGCGCTCGGCCACCACCCTACCGATCCCAACGCCGCCCACCACCCAACACCGCTAGATAGGCAATTCCCCGCCAGAAAATAGAGAAGGTTTCGCCGCGGCAACCTCTCCACCACCTTCCGGGCGAGTATTCCAGCGCTTCGGCCTAGCAGGGCGATATACCGGCGGCTGTGCGCCCACCATGCCTGCTAGGTGCTCGGCGATTTGTCTGCTCGGCGATGGACTCAGACGACGAGGAGGCGCTCGCGGCGCTGCTGGAGGAGGAAGCTGATGCCACGTCCAGGACGAGGAGCATCTCATGATCCTCGCCGCCCTCACCGGCCTGCTCACGAGCAATGAAAAGCCGCGGCGAGGTGGATCGGCGCTGGGGCAGCTGAAAGCAAAGAACCGGCATCGTCTGCAAGGCTATTGCATGGACTACTCCGACTACTTCACCGACACTCCACTGCACGGCGACAAAGTATTTCGGCGTCATTATCGGATGAGCCGAAAGCTTTTCCTTGGAATTGTGAATTTCATCCGGGAGTCGACAGCTACTTCAAGTGCAAGAAAGATTGCACGGGTAAACTTGGATTCACCTCAATCCAGAAGTGCACGACAGCTATGAGGATGCTTGCATACGTTGCTCCCGGTGATTCACTCAACGACTATGGGTGCATGGCCGTGTCCATGACCATTGAGTGTTTCTCACAAGTTCTGCAGGGTAGTGGTGGCAGTGTTTGGATCTCAATACTTGCGATCACCCAATGCTGAAGAACTGCTCGGATCCTAGCACAGAATGCAGCAAAAAAGATTTCTTGGGATGTTTGGAAGCATCGACTACATGTATTGGAAATGGAAGAACTGTCCATTTGATTGGCAGGGGATGTACAAAGGCGTCAAAGGCAGTTGCAATGTGGTACTTGAGGCAGTGGCCACACAGGACCTCTGGATTTGGCACTCCTTTTTTGGTATGCCAGGAACTCACAATTGAAGGAAATATGCCCTAGAGGATATAATAAAGTTATTATTTATTTCCTTATATCATGATAAATGTTTATTATTCATGCTAGAATTGTATTAACCGAAAACATGATACATGTGTGAATACATAGACAAAACAGAGTGTCACTAGTATGCCTCTACTTGACTAGCTCGTTGAATCAAAGATGGTTATGTTTCCTAACCATAGACAAAGAGTTGTCATTTAATTAACGGGATCACATCATTAGGAGAATGATGTGATTGACCTGACTCATTCCGTTAGCTTAGCACTTGATCGCTTAGTTTGTTGCTATTGCTTTCTTCATGACTTATACATGTTCCAGTGACTATGAGATTATGCAACTCCCGTTTACCGGAGGAACACTTTGTGTGCTACCAAACGTCACAACGTAACTGGGTGATTATAAAGGTGCTCTACAGGTGTCTCCAAAGGTATTTGTTGGGTTGGCGTATTTCAAGATTAGGATTTGTCACTCCGATTGTCGGAGAGGTATCTCTGGGCCCACTCGGTAATACACATCACTCAAGCCTTGCAAGCATTGTAACTAATGAGTTAGTTGCGGGATAATGTATTATGGAACGAGTAAAGAGACTTGCCGGTAACGAGATTGAACTAGGTATTGAGATACCGACGATCGAATCTTGGGCAAGTAACATACCGATGACAAAGGGAACAACGTATGTTGTTATGCGGTTTGACCGATAAAGATTTTCGTAGAATATGTAGAAACCAATATGAGCATCTAGGTTCCGCTATTGGTTATTGACCGGAGACGTGTCTCGGTGATGTCTACATAGTTCTCAAACCCGTAGGGTCCGCACGCTTAAAGTTCGATGATGGTTATATTATGAGTTTTTGTGTTTTGATGTACCGAAGGTAGTTCGGAGTCCTAGATGTGATCACAGACATGACGAGGAGTCTCGAAATGGTCGAGACATGAAGATTGATATATTGGATGACTATATTCGGACACCGGAATGGTTCCGGGGGTTATCAGATATATACTGGAGTACCGGGGGGTTACCGGAACCCCCCGGGGGTTATTGGGCCTCATGGGCCCAAAGTGGTGGAAGAGGAGAGGCAGCAGGATGTGGAACGCGGCCCCCCTTGCCCCAATACGAATAGGGAAAGACAAGGGGCGGCGGCCCCCCTTCTCCTTCCTTCTATCCACCTCCTCCTTCCCCCTTCTCCTAGTTGGAATAGGAAAGGGGGGCAAAACCTACTTGGAGTAGGATTCCCCCCTGGGCGCGCCTCCTCCTCTTGGCCGGCCCCTTCCTTCTGCCCCCTTTATATACGGAGGAGGGGGCAGCCCATAGACACAACAATTGATCTCTTAGATCTTTTAGCCGTGTGCGGTGCCCCCCTCCACCATAATCCACCTCGGTCATATTGTAGCGGTGCTTAGGCGAAGCCCTGCGTCGGTAGAACATCATCATCATCACCACGCCGTCGTGCTGACGGAACTCTCCCTCAAAGCTCTGCTGGATCGGAGTTCGAGGGACGTCATCGAGTTGAACGTGTGCAGAACTCGGAGGTGCCATGCGTTCGGTGCTTGATCGGTCGGATCGTGAAGACGTACGATTACATCAACCGCGTTGCGCTAATGCTTCCGCTTTCGGTCTACGAGGGTACGTGGACACACTCTCCCCTCTTGTTGCTATGCATCACCATGATCTTGCGTGTGCGTAGGAATTTTTTTGAAATTACTACGTTCCCCAACAGTGGTATCCGAGCCAAGTTTTATGCGTTGATGTTATATGCACGAGTAGAACACAAGTGAGTTGTGGGCAAGTCATATTGCTTACCAGCCTGTCATACTTTGGTTCGGCGGTATTGTTGGATGAAGCGGCCCGGACCGACATTACGCGTACGCTTACGCGAGACTGGTTCTACCGACGTGCTTTGCACACAGGTGGCTGGCGGGTGTCAGTTTCTCCAACTTTAGTTGAACCGAATGTGGCTACGCGCGGTCCTTGAGAAGGTTAAAACATCACTAACTTGACGAACTATCGTTGTGGTTTTGATGCGTAGGTAAGAACATTTCTTGCTCAGCCCGTAGCAGCCACGTAAAACTTGCAACAATAAAGTAGAGGACGTCTAACTTGTCTTTGCAGGGCATTTGTGATGTGATATGGTCAAGGCATGATGCTATATTTTATTGTACGAGATGATCATGTTTTGTAACCGAGTTATCAGCAACTGGCAGGAGCCATATGGTTGTCGCTTTATTGTATGCAATGCAATCGCCCTGTAATGCTTTACTTTATCACTAAGCGGTAGAGATAGTCGTAGAAACATAAGTTGGCGAGACGATAACGATACTACGATGGAGATCAAAGTGTCACGCCGGTGACAATGGTGATCATTACGGTGCTTCGGAGATGAAGATCACAAGCACAAGATGATGATGGCCATATCATATCACTTATATTGATTGCATGTGATGTTTATCTTTTATGCATCTTATCTTGCTTTGATTGACGGTAGCATTATAAGATGATCTCTCACTAAATTATCAAGGTATAAGTGTTCTCCCTGAGTATGCACCGTTGCGAAAGTTCTTCGTGCTGAGACACCACGTGATGATCGGGTGTGATAGGCTCTACGTTCAAATACAACGGGTGCAAAACAGTTGCACACGCGGAATGCTGAGGTTAAAGTTGACGAGCCTAGCATATGCAGATATGGCCTCGGAACACTGAGACCGAAAGGTCGAGCGTGAATCATATAGTAGATATGATCAACATAGTGATGTTCACCATTGAAACTACTCCATCTCACGTGATGATCGGACATGGTTTAGTTGATTTGGATCACGTGGTCACTTAGAGGATTAGAGGGATGTCTATCTAAGTGGGAGTTCTTAAGTAATATGATTAATTGAACTTAAATTTATCATGAACTTAGTACCTGATAGTTTTTGCTTGTCTATGCTGTTTGTAGATAGATGGCTCGTGCTATTGTTCCATTGAATTTTAATGTGTTCCTTGAGAAAGCAAAGTTGAAAGATGATGGTAGAAATTACACGGACTGGGTCCGTAACTTGAGGATTATCCTCATTGTTGCACAGAAAAATTACGTCCTGGAAGCAACGCTGGGTGCCAGGCCTGTTGCACATGCTGTTGAGAACGTTAAGAACGTTTGGCAGAGTAAAGCTGATGACTACTCAATAGTTTAGTGTGCCATGCTTTACGGCTTAAAACCGGTACTTCAACGACGTTTTGAACGTCATGGAGAATATGAGATGTTCCAGGAGTTGAAGTTAATATTTCAAGCAAATGCCCGGATTGAGAGATATGAAGTCTCCAATAAGTTCTATAGCTGCAAGATGGAGGAGAATAGTTCTGTCAGTGAACATATAGTCAAAATGTCTGGGTATCATAATCACTTGACTCAATTGGGAGTTAATATTCCTGTTGATAGTGTCATTGAAAGAGTTCTTCAATCACTGCCACCAAGCTACAAAACCTTCATGATGAACTATAATATGCAAGGGATGGATAAGACAATTCTCGAGCTCTTTGAAATGCTAAAGGCCGCGGAGGTAGAAATCAAAAAGGAGCATCAAGTGTTGATGGTCAACAAGACCACTGATGACCCACAAGTATAAGGGATCTATTGTAGTCCTTTCGATAAGTAAGAGTGTCGAACCCAACGAGGAGCAGAAGGAAATGATAAGCGGTTTCCAGCAAGGTATTCTCTACAAGTACTGAAATAAGTGGTAACAGATAGTTTTGTGATAAGATAATTTGTAACGAGAAACAAGTAACAAAAGTAAATAAGGTGCAACAAGGTGGCCCAATCCTTTTTGTAGCAAAGGAAAAGCCTGGACAAACTCTTATATGGTGTAAAGCACTCCCGAGGACACATGGGAATATCGTCAAGCTAGTTTTCATCACGTTCATATGATTCGCGTTCGGTACTTTGATAATTTGGTATGTGGGTGGACCGGTGCTTGGGTGCTGCCCTTACTTGGACAAGCATCCCACTTATGATTAACCTCTATTGCAAGCATCCGCAAGTACAACAAAAGTATTAAGGTAAACCTAACCATAGCATGAAACATATGGACCCAAATTGTTGCGGATATAACTATTTATGTAAGCCGCCCAGGAGGGGCCGGGTTACGCAAAGAGAAGCCCATCTGAAGCCCGAGACCAAGACGTGAAGATGGCGGTTCAGTAAAGGGTCTAAAGGCCCACAAGCAATTTATGGCCCATGGTGATAAACCTCCATGAGGGCGTGACTTGTATTGTAAGGTAGAAGTAACTAGTCACCGAGCCGGACACTGTTTATGAGCCGGCCGGGACTCTGTAAGCCGTAGGGCGTCGACCCGTGTATATAAGGGGACGACCTGCTGGAGGCTTAGGGTAAGAAACAACAAATCGAGAACCGGGCATAGCATATCTCGCTCCCTGGTCATCGAAACCTCAAGCAATTCCAACCCAACTAGACGTAGGCCTTCCTTCACCGTAAGGGGCTGAACTAGTATAAACCTCGCGTGTTCTTTGTCCTGATTAACCCCTTCAAGCTTCCTAGCTGCGATGGCTCCACGATTAAGTCCTTGCAAGAGGACATCTGCCGTGACAATTCCACGACAGTTGGCGCCCACCGTGGGGCTAGCGCACGGTGGATTTGAGTTCTTGAAGGGCAGCTTCAAAGGGCTCAAGGGATACGTAGTTGGCCGGATGACTAAGAGTCGTCGCGGCAAGATCTACATCGACGACGAAGGCTGGGGCCCCGACGCCGGATCAATTGAGTAGGGATATCGGGTCCCCTTTGGCGGAATTCACGTCTTCATCGGCCGGATTGGTGAGCCAGGCCCTGAGCCGGACAGCTGCACCGACCTCGTCGAGACGGCTCAGCGTGCGAAACCCGCCCGAGCTCAACCCGTCGTGAAGCGTGCCTTTGTGGGTTGCATACACGGAGGTGAGCTTCCTGAAGGGTCTGAAGGTGATGGTGAGCCGGCCGTCCTTTCTGACGGTGATTCGTCTGCCGGCTCAACAAATTTGCTGTATCAAGTTCAAGATGGTGTGCTTGGGGGCTGTTCCGATGGCAGCACTATTCCGGACCCCTCAGAGTCGCCAAACTGGGCAGGAGTCTTCATGGCTGGTACTCAACCGGGCCAAAATTCTACGGCCTCGGCGGCGATAACGTCCGGGTTAGGAGCAGCCGGGGCAGGAGGCCCTGTGCGCTCACCGGCTCAGGTGCTGATGGATCTCATGGATAAGCTTACGGCTTCTGTTACAGTCATCCCTGCAAACCAATCTGAGCATGAGGTAGAGGTGGCACAGGTTCGCGACGAGATCGCCCGGGCCAAGGAAACCTTAGCAGCTGAAGATGCTAGATTAGCAACAGAGCGGGCGGCTTTGGACGTGCGGGCGCAGCAACTTCAGGCAGAGGCCTTGCAACTCACGTTGAGCTTAAACACATCTAATGAGGTAATGAGGAGGAGACATCAGAAAACTCAGTCCCGTTTACCTCAGATTTATGATCCTCGGAATCTCTTCGCTACACCCGGGACCAGCCCAAGTAACCCACCAGGTGCAAATCAGTTTATGACATCTGGAGCGGGAGGCCCAGTCCAGCCTCCGGTGACGGCGCCTCTTCACGGCAATATGGCACCGCCCCATTATGTGCCAATACCACATGGTCACTTCTCCAACCCCATGGAGAACTTAATCGCATCATCCACACGTTTGGCGGCTCTCCCAGTAGATGGTGATGATCCGACAGCGGTGGAAACCTGGAAGATCAGGGAACTTGTCCAAACAGCCCTGGCTCAGCAAGAGACCTACTCCTACAGCCAGGACATGATTCACTCAACTCCTCCGCCCTGGTTAGCTCCACCTCGTCAAAACCGGAGCCCGAGTTACAGTAGACACATGGAGTCAGAGGCCTTGTCAAGTAGCGCTCAACGCCGGAACCAGCACGGCGGGTATAACCCGGTTCACGATCGGATATGTCAGGAGGACGAGCGGGCAGCTCAGCTAGCGGCTCAGCTAGCAGCCCAACAGGACTCACCGGCTTACCCGACGACTTCTGTTGAGGCGGGTGTTGCTACTAGAACCGGAGGAGTTCCTTGTCTGATACCGGCTCTACGTAATGTACGTCTGCCCAAGGATTTCAAGGGACCTCGAAAGGTGCCGAATTATACGGCCGATTTACAGCCTGGGGCGTGGATTGAAAGTTACGAGATGGCCATGGAGCTACTGGAGGTTAGCGATGAAGCGATGGCTAAATACTTCACCATGATGTTGGACGGAACGGCCCGTTCTTGGTTAAAGGGTTTTCCACCCAATTCCATTGGTTCATGGGCGGAGCTAAAGGCCCGTTTCATCCAGAACTTCAAGGACACTTGCAAGCAGTCTATGTCGATTTTGGACCTGACAAATTGTAAGCAGGAGGAAGGTGAATCTACGACTCCTTGGGTACGTCGGGTCAAAGATATAATATATTCGTTTGACAAGATGGATGCCGGCTCAGCAGTTCTCATGCTGGAGAAGAATTGCCGTTTTGAGCCTCTGAGACAGAAACTGGGGCGCCTTAAGCGTGATTGCAACGATATGGGGACGCTAATGGCGGCTTTAGTCAAGTATGCCGATTCTGATAGTACCAAGGATCCCGCGTCTGATGGGGAAAAGACAGGGAAGGGAAAGAAGAACGGCAATGGAAAGGGTCAGCAGCATAACCCGGCGAGTCAAGGAGGTAATAAGCGTAAGGCAGACGGTAACCCGGAATTTGTGGCCAATGCACAGGGTAACAATCAGAAGCGCAAACGAAAGCCACCCCGGTTTGGCGGGTCAGGCCCGTCTCTTGAGCAATTACTCAATGAGCCCTGCCCAAAACACGACACTCGGGAATGACCAGCGACTCACTTATGAAGGATTGCGCAATCATGAAGGCTTTCAAGAATTCTAGTACGTTTGATGGCAATCAAGGCCCAGGCGGCGGCTCAGGAGCTGGCGGCTTTCATGGCCTGGGCGGCGGTTCAGGATCCGGCTTTCAGGGAAGCCAGGGTGGTTATAATCAACAACAGTCTGGTTAAGGAGGTCAGCAGCAGCAGCAGTCGGGTTATCAGAGTCATCCAAAATAGCTAAACAGTGGGCAGTATCACGTGTTCACCACAAGTTTGTGTAAACATGATCAGAAAGTTCATAAGAGGGCTGTGAATTCCGTTGAGCCGGCAGTCCCTCATTACTTGAGGTGGTCGGAACAGCCTATTGTCTGGAGCAGGGAGGATCACCCTCCCCGGGTTGATAATCCGGGTCAACTGGCCTTGGTAGTGGCACCACAGGTTGGTGGTTATAAATTTACTAAGGTGCTCATGGATGGAGGTAGCAGCATCAACATCCTCTATTACGAGACCTTTCGGCGCATGGGCTTAACTGACAAGAATTTAAAGACTTCCAACACCGTCTTCCATGGAGTGGTGCCTGGTAAATCGGCGTATCCTGTGGGTAAGATTGAGCTAGAGGTGGCCTTTGGAGACGAGCATGATTCTAGGGCAGAAAAGTTAACTTTTGAGGTGGTAAAAATCAAGAGTCCATATCACGCTTTGTTCGGGCGGCCGGCTTATGCCAAGTTCATGGCGCGGCCGTGTTATGTTTATTTACAGCTCAAGATGCCGGGTTACAAGGGTACCATCACCGTGCATGGAAGCCAAAAGGTGGCCCTGGAATGCGAAGAAGGCGATGTCGCTTATGCCGAGTCTGTCTGTGCAGCAGAGGAGTCAAATTTTATCAAGATAATGTTGACCCGGTGGATATGACTTCTCTCAAGAAGCCGACTACGAAGCATGACCCGGCCATGAAGTTTAAATCGGCTGCAGAGACTAATCTTGTTGATTTTACACCGGGCGATTCATCTAAGCAATTCAGCATTAGTGCCAATTTGGATCCTAAATAGGAAAGCGCTCTCATCGAGTTCATCCGTGAGAACTGGGACATCTTTGCATGGAAACCTTCTGACATGCCGGGTGTACCGAGAGGACTCGATGAGCACACTCTTAATATTGATCCGAAGTATAAGCCGGTCAGGCAGTTTCTGCGGCGATTCAATGAAGAGCGACGAAAAGCTATAGGAGAAGAGGTCGCCCGGCTCTTGGCGGCTGGGTTCATTGTCGAAGTTTTTCACCTGGAGTGGTTGGCCAACCCGGTGCTCGTACTCAAGAAAAACAGCACCTGGCGGATGTGTGTGGATTACACGGACTTAAATAAGGCTTGTCCTGCTGATCCTTTTGCTCTCCCCCATATTGATCAAATCATTGACGCTACGACAGGTTGTGCGCGTTTGAGCTTTTTGGATGCTTATTCTGGTTATCATCAGATCAAGATGGCAGTTAAGGACCAGGAGAAGACGGCTTCATCACCCCGTTTGGAGCCTTCTGCTATGTGTCTATGCCTTTTGGGCTCAAGAGTGCCTAGGCAACTTATCAACGGTGTGTACAGAATTGTCTCAACAATCAGATTGGGCGCAATGTTCATGCTTATGTGGATGACATAGTGGTGAAGTCCAGAGAGGCGGAAACCTTGATATCTAACCTCAGAGAAACCTTTGACAATCTCCGGGTTTACAAAATGATGCTTAACCCGGAGAAGTGTGTATTTGGTGTGCCTACAGGCAAGCTTTTGGGATTCTTGGTCTCAAACAGGGGCATCGAGGCTAATCCGGAGAAGATTAAGGCAATCACTTCTTTGGCTAAACCGGCATGTATCAATGATGTTCAGCGATTGGCGGGTCGTGTTGCCGCTTTAAGCCGGTTCATAAGCCGGTTAGGTGAGAAGGCCCTACCGTTGTACCAATTGATGAAGAAGGCAGACACCTTTGTCTGGAGTGATGCTGCTAATGCTGCTTTTGAGGATTTGAAGAGGCAGTTATTTGAGCCGCCGGTTCTTGCGGCTCCCATTGACAAAGAGCCTTTGCTGTTATATGTGGCTGCTAATTCATGAGCCGTCAGTGTGGCAATTGTGGTAGAGCGCAAGGAGGCTGGTAAGGAACACCCGGTTCAACGGCCGGTTTATTATGTCAGTGAGGTACTCATCGAGTCAAAACAAAGATATCCTCATTGGCAGAAACTTGTTTATGGGGTGTTCATGGCAAGCCGGAAGCTGAAGCAATACTTCCAAGGTCACCCTATCACTGTGGTAAGTTCTGCCCCCTTGGGAGACATTATTCAGAACAGAGAGGCTACAGGACGAGTCGCCAAATGGGCCATCGAGCTCGGGCCTCATGGTCTGAAGTACGTACCGCACACTGCCATTAAGTCTCAAGCTTTGGTGGATTTCATCAACGACTGGACAGAGCTACAGGCACCTGAAGAGAAGCCCGATAACACTTATTGGATTATTCACTTTGATGGGTCCACACAGTTGGAAGGCTCGGGGGATGGAGTTGTATTAACTTCCCCTCGAGGTGACAAATTTTGTTATGTGCTCCGGCTTATGTTTCCTTGTACTAACAATGCAGCTGAGTACGAGGCCCTGCTCCATGGTCCCCGGATGGACAAAGAGATGAACTTGAGCCGGGTAAGATGCTTAGGAGACTCAGACCTTGTGGCTCAACAGGTGTCAGGCAAGTGGGATTCTAAAGATCCCCTCATGGCGGCTTACCGTCGTGAAGTCGATGCTGTGGCTGGACATTTCAAGGGTTACGTAGTGGAACACATTGATCAAAGGAAGAATGAGGCAGCTGATGCCTTAAGCCGGCTGGGGTCTCAGCGTAAGCCGGTGCCGCCTAACACCTTTCTTGATGTTTTGCATAATCCATCTGTTAAGTTACCTACAGAGGAAGATCTGGCAATACCAGACCCAGAGGCACAACTGGTGGCGGCTCTCCACGTTATCCCGGATTGGACAGTGCCTTATCTGGCTTACATGACCAGGGGAGAGTTGCCTGAAGATGAGACCTTGGCAAGACAAATCGCCCGGCGGTCCAAGTCCATGACAATTGTCAATGGCGAGTTACATCATTACAACGTCACTGGAGCGATTCAATGTTGCGTGTCACCTACAGAGGGTCAGGAGATCCTTTGTGAGATTCATGAAGGTGATTGTGGTCATCACGCCGGCTCAAAATCTCTTGTGGCCAAAGCTTTTCGTCATGGGTTTTATTGGCTGACGGCTCATGCTGATGCGGAAGACCTGGTCAGTAAATGTGATGGATGTCAGAAATTCTCACGGCGAGCCCATGTGCCGGCTCAAGAATTGATGATGATTCCAATTACCTGGCCATTTGCAGTCTGGGGGCTTGATATGGTTGGGCCTTTCAAAAGGTCTAAGGATAAAAAGACTCACCTCTTAGTGGCGGTTGACAAGTTCACAAAGTGGGTAGAGGCGGAGCCAGTCAGTAAGTGTGATGCAGCCACGGCGGTCCAGTTTATGAAAAAGGTGATTTTTCGCTTTGGTTTTCCACACAGCATCATAACTGATAATGGCACTAACCTTTCCAAAGGAGCTATGGAAGAGTTCTGTCAACGAGAGCATATCCGACTTGACGTTTCAGCTGTGGCTCACCCTCAATCTAATGGTCAAGCAGAACGAGCTAATCAAGAAATCTTGAGGGGTATCAAGCCCCGGCTCTTGGTCCCCTTGCAGCGGACGCCGGGTTGTTGGGTGGAGGAGTTACCTTCTGTACTCTGGAGCATCAATACTACACCTAACAGATCTACGGGTTACACGCCTTTCTTTATGGTGTATGGAGCAGAGGCGGTCCTGCCAAGTGACATCCGTCATGACTCACCCCGTGTGGCGGCTTATGTTGAGGAAGACAACGAAAAAGCTTGGCAAGACGCACTTGACCTGTTGGATGAAGAGCGAGAGTTGGCAATAGCCCGCTTGGCAATTTACCAGCAAGACCTGCGCCGCTACCACAGCTGCCGGGTTAAGTCCAGAACCTTTCAGGAAGGCGACTTAGTGCTCCGACTCATCCAGGATCAATCTGACATGCATAAGCTATCCCCTCCTTGGGAAGGACCCTTTGTGGTCAGCAAGAATCTGAACAACGGATCATACTACCTTATCGATGTTCGGGAACACAAAGACTCACGTAAGTCGGAGGAGGAGACCCGTCAGCCGTGGAATATCGCTAATCTTCGGCCTTATTATACTTGAGCCGGCTCTAATGTGTATATACTTATACTATGTATATTACATAAAGCAATAAAGCAGGACCTCTGTCCTTTTTTCCACTCCCAAAAAAGGTTTATGTGTTTTCTTTGTCAGGTGGTGGAGATAACCAAGGAGAAGCGGATCATATCTGAATCCGACTTTCCTTTGGTCCGGTTTATGATCATATCTGAACATAGCCGTGATCACTTGGGGGCTTCCTGTTCAAACATAGGTCGTATTCGAACCAAAGAGAACATAGCTGTCGATACTCACTTGATCGGCATACTGCCAAACCCACTTCGGGGCTTCTTGATCATATCTGAATCATAGCTTAACCCCTTTTGGGTCTGACGTGGATCGTATTCGAATCAGCGTCATTAAACAACTCTTATGGTCACTTGGGGGCTTCCTGTTCAAACATAGGTCGTATTCAAACCAAAGAGAACATAGCTGTCGATACAAACATGATCAGCATCGCCACAGCCACTGGGGGCTAACAAATCATATTCGAATCTTAGCTCAACCCCTTTGGAACAGTTCACTGGTCGTATTCGAATCAGAAACCCTTGAATTTTGTTCATCATATTTCACAAGTGTCAACATTGGATATCTTGTGACCCTCTTGAAAATACAATGGAATACATTACAATCCTCCAGGATTAATATTGGTTACATCAGGTTGTTAAGTACCAGGTGAACTGGTATGTGCCAATTTTCAGGAGTTAAACTTACCCTCGGGGGTTGGTTTATATAAGCCGGAAAAGCAGTCGTAAGCATCACAGGGCAATGCAAGGTATTTCTGCAAAGGGCATAACAAATTCATATAAACTACAAAGTGCATAGTGACGGCGGCTTATGCAAGTATTAAGAGCCATAAGCATGCGCAAAGGCATAGCAAAATTCAAGGTATTTTTTACTCTGTTACAAGACTCCCCGAGTCTGAATGATGCGGCATTGTTTTTCTACAACGACATAAGTAGGTGGCGCCTGACAATCTACTCTTGGGGTTGATTTGAAGCCTCCGGGTTATCCTGTTGGGGAACGTTGCAAAAAACAAAAATTTTCCTACGGTTTCACCAAGATCCATCTAGGAGTTCATCTAGCAACGAGTGATTAGATGCATCTACGTACCTTGTAGATCGCGAGCGGAAGCGTTCAAAGAACGGGGATGAGGGAGTCGTACTCGACGTGATTCGAATCACCGAAGATCCTAGCACCGAACGGACGGCACCTTCGCGTTCAACACACGTACGGAACAGCCACGTCTCCTCCTTCTTGATCCAGCAAGGGGGAAGGAGAGGTTGAGGGAGATGGCTCCAGCAGCAGCACGACGGCGTGGTGATGATGGAGCTGCAGTACTCCGGCAGGGCTTCGCCGAGCACTATGGAGGAGGAGGATGTGTTGGAGAGGGAGAGGGAGGCACCAAAGATCAAGGTAAGAAGTCCTCAATCCCCCCACTATATATAGGAGGGCCAAGGGGGGGCGCCGGCCCTAGGAGATCCAATCTCCTAGGGGGTGTGGCCAAGGGGAGGAATCCCTCCTCCCCAAGGCACCTAGGAGGTGCCTTCCCCTCCTAGGACTCTTCCCTCCTTGAAACCCTAGGCGCATGGGCCTCTTGGGGCTGGTGCCCTTGGCCCATGTAGGCCAAGGCGCACCCCCTACAGCCCATGTGCCCCCCCGGGACAGGTGGCCCCACCCGGTGGACCCCCGGGACCCTTCCGGTGGTCCCGGTACAATACGGGTGACCCCGAAACTTGTCCCGATACCCGAAATAGCACTTCCTATATATAATTCTTTACCTCCGGACCATTCCAGAACTCCTCGTGATGTCCGGGATCTCATCCGGGACTCCGAACAACATTTGGGTTACTGCATATACATATCCCTACAACCCTAGCATCACCGAATCTTAAGTGTGTAGACCCTACGGGTTCGGGAGACATGTAGACATGACCGAGATCGCTCTCCGGTCAATAACCAACAGTGGGATATGGATACCCATGTTGGTTCCCACATGCTCCTCGATGATCTCATCGGATGAACCACGATGTCGAGGATTCAAGCAACCCCGTATACAATTCCCTTTGTCAATTGGTATGCTACTTGCCCGAGATTCGATCGTCGGTATCCCAATACCTCGTTCAATCTCGTTACCGGCAAGTCACTTTACTCGTACCGTAATGCATGATCCCGTGACCAGACACTTGGTCACTTTGAGCTCATTATGATGATGCATTACCGAGTGGGCCCAGTGATACCTCTCCATCATACGGAGTGACAAATCCCAGTCTTGATCCGTGTCAACCCAATAGACACTTTCGGAGATACCCGTAGTATACCTTTATAGTCACCCAGTTACGTTGTGATGTTTGGTACACCCAAAGCACTCCTACGGTATCCGGGAGTTACACGATCTCATGGTCTAAGGAAAAGATACTTGACATTGGAAAACTCTAGCAAACGAACTATACGATCTTGTGCTATGTTTAGGATTGGGTCTTGTCCATCACATCTTTCTCCTAATGATGTGATCTCGTTATCAATGACATCCAATGTCCATAGTTAGGAAACCATGACTATCTGTTGATCAACGAGCTAGTCAACTAGAGGCTTAGTAGGGACATGTTGGTGTCTATTATTCACACATGTATTACGATTTCCGGATAACACAATTATAGCATGAATAAAGACAATTATCATGAACAAGGAAATATAATAATAATGCTTTTATTATTGCCTCTAGGGCATATTTCCAACAGTCTCCCACTTGCACTAGAGTCAATAATCTAGTTACATTGTGATGAATCGAACACCCACGGAATTCTGGTGTTGATTATGTTTTGCTCTAGGGAGAGGTTTAGTCAACGGATCTGCTACATTCAGGTCCATATGCACTTTACAAATATCTATGTCTCCATCTTGAACATTTTCACGAATGGAGTAGAAGCGACGCTTGATGTGCCTTGTCTACTTGTGAAACCTGGGCTCCTTGGCAAGAGCAATAGCTCCAGTGTTGTCACAGAAGAGCTTGATCGGCCCCGACGCATTGGGTATGACTCCTAGGTCGGTGATGAACTCCTTCACCCAAATTGCTTCATGTGTTGCCTCCGAGGCTGCCATGTAGTCCGCTTCACATGTAGATCCCGCCACGACGCTCTGCTTGCAACTGCACCAGCTTACTGCCCCACCATTAAAAATATACACGTATCCAGTTTGTGACTTAGAGTCATCTAGATCTGTGTCAAAGCTAGCGTCGACGTAACCTTTTACGACGAGCTCTTCGTCACCTCCATAAACGAGAAACATTTCCTTAGTCCTTTTCAGGTACTTCAGGATATTCTTGACCGCTGTCCAGTGTTCCTTGCCGGGATTACTTTGGTACCTTCCTACCAAACTTACGGCAAGGTTTACATCAGGTCTGGTACACAGCATGGCATACATAATAGAACCTATTGCTGAGGCATAGGGGATGACACTCATCTCTTCTATATCTTCTGCCATGGTTGGACATTGAGCTGAGCTCAATTTCACACCTTGCAACACAGGCAAGAACCCCTTCTTAGACTGATCCATATTGAACTTCTTCAATATCTTATCAAGGTATGTGCTTTGTGAAAGTCCTATGAGGCGTCTTGATCTATCTCTGTAGATCTTGATGCCTAATATATAAGCAACTTCTCCAAGGTCCTTCATTGAAAAACTCTTATTCAAGTAGGCCTTTATGCTGTCCAAGATTTCTATATCATTTCCCATCAAAAGTATGTCATCTACATATAATATGAGAAATGCTACAGAGCTCCCACTCACTTTCTTGTAAACACAGGCTTCTCCATAAGTCTGCGTAAACCCAAACGCTTTGATCATCTCATCAAAGCGAATGTTCCAACTCCGAGATGCTTGCACCAGCCCATAAATCGAGCGTTGGAGCTTGCACACCTTGTCAGCATTCTTAGGATCGACAAAACCTTCTGGCTGCATCATATACAATTCTTCCTTAAGGAAACCATTAAGGAATGCCATTTTGACGTCCATTTGCCATATCTCATAATCATAGAATGCAGCAATTGCTAACATGATTCGGACGGACTTTAGCTTCGCTACCGATGGGAAAGTCTCATCGTAGTCAACCCCTTGAACTTGTCGATAACCCTTAGCGACAAGCCGAGCTTTATAGATGGTCACATTACCATCCGCGTCTGCCTTCTTCTTAAAGATCCATTTATTTTCTATGGCTCGCCGTTCAACGGGCAAGTCAGTCAAAGTCCATACTTCGTTTTCATACATGGATCCTATATCGGATTTCATGGCTTCTAGCCATTTGTCGGAATCCGGGCCCGCCATCGCTTCTTCATAGTTCGAAGGTTCACCGTTGTCTAACAACATGATTTCCAAGACAGGGTTGCCGTACCACTCTGGTGCAGAACGTGTCCTTGTGGACCTTCGAATTTCAGTAGGAGCTTGATCAGAAGTATCTTGATCATCATCAGTAACTTCCTCTCTAGTCGGTGCAGGCACCTCAGGAACATTTTCTTGAGCTGCGCCATTTTCCGGTTCAAGAGGTAGTACTTCATCAAGTTCTACTTTCCTCCCACTTACTTCTTTCGAGAGAAACTCCTTCTCTAGAAAGGATCCATTCTTGGCAACAAAAATCTTGCCTTCGGATCTGAGGTAGAAGGTATACCCAATAGTTTCTTTAGGGTATCCTATGAAGATGCATTTTTCTGATTTGGGTTCGAGCTTTTCAGGTTGAAGTTTCTTGACATAAGCATCGCATCCCCAAACTTTTAGAAACGATAGCTTAGGTTTCTTCCCAAACCATAATTCAAACGGTGTCATCTCAACGGATTTCGACGGTGCCCTATTTAAAGTGAATGCGGCAGTCTCTAAAGCATAGCCCCAAAAAGATAACGGTAAATCGGCAAGAGACATCACAGATCGCACCATATCTAATAGAGTGCGATTACGACGTTCGGACACACCATTACGCTGAGGTGTTCCAGGCAGCGTGAGCTGTGAAACTATTCCACATTTTTTTAAATGTGTGCCAAACTCGTGACTCAAGTATTCTCCTCCACGATCTGATCGTAGGAACTTGATTTTCCTGTCACGTTGATTCTCAACCTCACTCTGAAATTCCTTGAACTTTTCAAAGGTCTCAGACTTGTGTTTCATTAAGTAGACATACCCATATCTACTCAAGTCATCAGTGAGGGTGAGAACATAACGATAGCCACCGCGAGCCTCAACACTCATTGGACCGCACACATCAGTATGTATGATTTCCAATAAGTTGGTTGCTTGCTCCATTGTTCCTGAGAACGGAGTCTTGGTCATTTTACCCATGAGGCATGGTTCACACGTGTCAAATGATTCGTAATCAAGAGACTCTAAAAGTCCATCAGCATGGAGCTTCTTCATGCGTTTGACACCTATGTGACCAAGGCGGCAGTGCCACAAGTATGTGGGACTATCATTATCAACCTTACATCTTTTGGTACTCACACTATGAATATGTGTAGCATTACGCTCAAGGTTCATTAAGAATAAACCATTCACCATCGGAGCATGACCATAAAACATATCTCTCATATAAATAGAACAACCATTATTCTCGGATTTAAATGAGTAGCCATCTCGAATTAAACGAGACCCTGATACAATGTTCATGCTCAAACTTGGCACTAAATAACAATTATTGAGGTTCAAAACTAATCCCGTAGGTAAATGTAGAGGCAGCGTGCCGACGGCGATCACATCGACCTTGGAACCATTCCCGACGCGCATCGTCACCTCGTCCTTCGCCAGTCTCCGCTTATTCCGCAGCTCCTGCTTTGAGTTACAAATGTGAGCAACTGCACCGGTATCAAATACCCAGGAGCTACTACGAGTACTGGTAAGGTACACATCAATTACATGTATATCACATATACCTTTTGTTTTGCCGGCCTTCTTGTCTGCTAAGTATTTGGGGCAGTTCCGCTTCCAGTGACCACTTTCCTTGCAATAAAAGCACTCAGTCTCGGGCTTGGGTCCATTCTTTGGCTTCTTCCCGGCAGCTTGCTTGCTGGGCGCGGCAACTCCCTTGCCGTCCTTCTTGAAGGTTTTCTTACCCTTGCCTTTCTTGAACTTAGTGGTTTTATTGACCATCAACACTTGATGTTCCTTCTTGACTTCTACCTCTGCTGATTTCAGCATAGCAAATACTTCAGGAATGGTCTTTTCCATCCCTTGCATATTGAAGTTCATCACAAAGCTCTTGTAGCTCGGTGGAAGCGACTGAAGGATTTTGTCAATGACCGCGTCATCCGGGAGATTAACTCCCAGCTGAGTCAAGCGGTTATGTAACCTAGACATTGTGAGTATGTGCTCACTGACAGAACTATTTTCCTCCATCTTACAGCTGAAGAATTTGTTGGAGACTTGATATCTCTCGACCCGGGCATGAGCTTGGAAAACCATTTTCAGCTCTTCGAACATCTCATATGCTCCGTGTCTCTCAAAACGCTTTTGGAGCCCCGGCTCTAAGCTATAAAGCATGCTGCACTGAACGAGGGAGTAGTCATCGGTACGTGCCTGCCAAGCGTTCATAACGTCTTGTTCTGCAGGGAGAACAGGTGCGTCACCCAGCGGTGCTTGTAGGACATAATCTTTCTTGGCAGCTATGAGGATGATCCTCAGGTTCCGGACCCAGTCCGTGTAGTTGCTGCCATCATCTTTCAGCTTGGTTTTCTCTAGGAACGCGTTGAAGTTGAGGACTACGTTGGCCATTTGATCTACAAGACATATTGTAAAGATTTTAGACTAAGTTCATGATAATTAAGTTCATCTAGTCAAATTATTCAATAAACTCCCACTTAGATAGACATCCCTCTTCTAGTCATCTAAGTATAACATGATCCGAGTTAACTAGGCCGTGTCCGATCATCACGTGAGACGGACTAGTCAACGTCGGTGAACATCTTCATGTTGATCGTATCTTCTATACGACCCATACTCGACCTTTCGGTCTTCTGTGTTCCGAGGCCATGTCTGTACACATGCTAGGCTCGTAAGGTCAACCTAAGTGTTTGCATGTGTAAATCTGTCTTACACCCGTTGTATGTGAACGTTAGAATCTATCACACCCGATCATCACGTGGTGCTTCGAAACAACGAACTGTCGCAACGGTGCACGGTTAGGGGGAACACTTTCTTGAAATTATTATGAGGGATCATCTTATTTACTACCGTCGTTCTAAGTAAACAAGATGCAAAACATGATAAACATCACATGCAATCAAATAATAATAGTGACATGATATGGCCAATATCACATAGCTCCTTTGATCTCCATCTTGGGGCTCCATGATCATCTTGTCACCGGCATGACACCATGATCTCCATCATTGTGTCTCCATGAAGTTGCTCGCCAACTATTACTTCTACTACTATGGCTAACGCGTTTAGCAATAAAGTAAAGTAATTTACATGGCATTTCTCAATGACACGCAGGTCATACAAAAAATAAAGACAACTCCTATGGCTCCTGCCGGTTGTCATACTCATCGACATGCAAGTCGTGATTCCTATTACAATAGCATGAACATCTCATACATTACATATAGACCATTCATCATTCATCACAACTTTGGCCATATCATATCACAAAGCACTTGCTGCAAAAACAAGTTAGACGCCCTCTAATTGTTGTTGCAAGTTTTACGTGGCTGAAGTAGGGTTCTAGCAAGAACGTTTTCTTACCTACGTGAAAGCCACAACGTGATTTGTCAACTTCTATTTACCCTTCATAAGGACCCTTTTCATCGAATCCGCTCCAACTAAAGTAGGAGAGACAGACACCCGCCAGCCACCTTATGCAACTAGTGCATGTTAGTCGGTGGAACCGGTCTCACGTAAGCGTACGTGTAAGGTTGCTCCGGGCCGCTTCATCCCACAATACCGTTGAAGCAAGATAAGAATAGTAGTGGCAAGAAAGTTGACAACATCTACGCCCACAACAAATTGTGTTCTACTCGCGCAAGAAGAACTACGCATAGACCTAGCTCATGATGCCACTGTTGGGGAACGTTGCAGAAAACAAAATTTTTCCTACGGTTTCACCAAGATCCATCTAGGAGTTCATCTAGCAACGAGTGATTAGATGCATCTACGTACCTTGTAGATCGCGAGCGGAAGCGTTCAAAGAACGGGGATGAGGGAGTCATACTCGACGTGATTCAAATCACCGAAGATCCTAGCACCGAACGGACGGCACCTCCGCGTTCAACACACGTACGGAACAGCCACGTCTCCTCCTTCTTGATCCAGCAAGGGGGAAGGAGAGGTTGAGGGAGATGGCTCCAGCAGCAGCACGACGGCGTGGTGATGATGGAGCTGCAGTACTCCGGCAGGGCTTCGCCAAGCACTATGGAGGAGGAGGATGTGTTGGAGAGGGAGAGGGAGGCACCAAAGATCAAGGTAAGAAGTCCTCCATCCCCCCACTATATATAGGAGGGCCAAGGGGGGGGGGGCGCCGGCCCTAGGAGATCCAATCTCCTAGGGGGGTGCGGCCAAGGGGAGGAATCCCTCCTCCCCAAGGCACCTAGGAGGTGCCTTCCCCTCCTAGGACTCTTCCCTCCTTGAAACCCTAGGCGCATGGGCCTCTTGGGGCTGGTGCCCTTGGCCCATGTAGGCCAAGGCGCACCCCCTACAGCCCATGTGGCCCCCCGGGACAGGTGGCCCCACCCGGTGGACCCCCGGGACCCTTCCGGTGGTCCCGGTACAATACCGGTGACCCCGAAACTTGTCCCGATGCCCGAAATAGCACTTCCTATATATAATTCTTTACCTCCGGACCATTCCAGAACTCCTCGTGATGTCCGGGATCTCATCCGGGACTCCGAACAACATTTGGGTTACTGCATATACATATCCCTACAACCCTAGCGTCACCGAATCTTAAGTGTGTAGACCCTACGGGTTCGGGAGACATGTAGACATGACCGAGATCGCTCTCTAGTCAATAATCAACAGTGGGATCTGGATACCCATGTTGGTTCCCACATGCTCCTCGATGATCTCATCGGATGAACCATGATGTCGAGGATTCAAGCAACCCCGTATACAATTCCATTTGTCAATCGGTATGCTACTTGCCCGAGATTCGATCGTCGGTATCCCAATACCTCGTTCAATCTCGTTACCGGCAAGTCACTTTACTCGTACCGTAATGCATGATCTCGTGACCAGACACTTGGTCACTTTGAGCTCATTATGATGATGCATTACCGAGTGGGCCCAGTGATACCTCTTCGTCATACGGAGTGACAAATCCCAGTCTTGATCCGTGTCAACCCAACAGACACTTTCGGAGATACCTGTAGTATACCTTTATAGTCACCCAGTTACGTTGTGACGTTTGGTATACCCAAAGCACTCCTACGGTATCCGGGAGTTACACGATCTCATGGTCTAAGCAAAAGATACTTGACATTGGAAAACTCTAGCAAACGAACTATACGATCTTGTGCTATGTTTAGGATTGGGTCTTGTCCATCACATCATTCTCCTAATGATGTGATCTCGTTATCAATGACATCCAATGTCCATAGTTAGGAAACCATGACTATCTGTTGATCAACGAGCTAGTCAACTAGAGGCTTACTAGGGACATGTTGGTGTCTATTATTCACACATGTATTACGATTTCCGGATAACACAATTATAGCATGAACAAAGACAATTATCATGAACAAGGAAATATAATAATAATGCTTTTATTATTGCCTCTAGGGCATATTTCCAACATGTCCTTCTCCGTCTCTCTGCCGGCTGCTTTGTCCTGGAAGAATGATGAGGCCCAGTCAATGCCACTCAAGGCCTCAAACTCAGCTTCATCATCTATTAAACCGGTTGGGTCGACTTCAGGAGCAAAGGTGTGCTTACGGGTTGGAGGGATCAAGCTGACATCGTCATAATGCGGCGTGGGGATTCTCCGATTCTCCTTGTCATAACCCGGCTGACACTTGGTGAGGTCAGTGTCGTTCCCAATAAGAGTAGCCACCGGACGTATATCCTTCACACAGGCGGTGAAATCCTTATCATTAAACACGGTGCCATCTTCCTTTAAACTTGGATACCCAAGAGCAATATCAGCGGGGTCTAGTTCTGGAAGCCACGCCTTGGCCCGGCTGAATACGGCTATAGCTCCGGCTCTTGCAGATGCTCGTCTTAACTCTTGGATTCGCTGAGGTAGCACAGCAAGCCGCTTCAGCACATCTTGCAGGAGATAGGGAACATCATTTGATAAAGCCACGACGGCCAGAGCACGTTGTGACCCGGTGTAGAGCTATTCCACCAGAGTATAAACCACCTTCAGCTCATGTTCTGCTTGAGATTTGTGCTCCTGGGGCCTGTGTTATTAAGCATAAGGTGAGTCAGAGGAAACAACTGAAATGGTCATTTAAAGGTTTGAGTAAGTCACTCACCAAAGATTGATGAGACCATTCGAGATATCTGGCGCTTTAAGTCGGACAGTTCGGCCGTTGCTTCCGCAAGCGATGCCTCTGCTGTCTTGGCCCGGGTCACTAGTGCAGCCTTTTCATCAGCCCAAATTTTCTTCCTCCGATTCAAAAGTTTTCTTCAGCTTCTCTTGTTCAGAGACGCTGAATTCAAATTTGGAGTTAGCCTTTTGAGTTTCAATCTCCTGGGCTGCCACGCGGTTCTTCAGGTCAACAATCTCCGATTCAAATTGACTTATGATGGCCTGCATTGCACCGGATACTAGTCAAGATTACGGTAAATAATATTAAGTCCCAAGCACTTTGCAAGCAAAGGTACTTGACACTTGGGGGATAATGTATACTGAAGAACTTTCAATTACTACTCCGGCTCATGGAAATTAAGTGCTACAACTGGGTTAAATGTCTTTTTCCTAAGCCGGATAAGCAGTGCTAGGCAATTTTCTAAAGTCTACAGCATATTTGCTTATAAGCAATAGACTTGGGGGATGGTACAGTAAGTATGGTTAAAGAAAGCTAGCATAAGTCATACCTCAAATTTTTACTGTATCTGCTTCACCATGTCAATTTCCAGGTCACGGCTGCTATGTAGTTGATTGATATAGCCGGAGACGATCTCTCCAATAATCAAATGAGTATAGTCAGTGACGTCCAGCTTGGCCTTTTATCGTTCTACCAATTCCTCTTTAGAACACTTGGCAAGTACAGTTGGCTGTGCCGGCTCAACAAACTGAGTCTTGAGAATCTCAACTTCCGGATCATTTGCCTTGGCAGGGCTAGGAGCCTCTGGGTTACCAGAATCATTGAGGGTTTGCTCAGTAGGAGGGTCAGAGGAAGATATAGGAACATCATGAGATGGTTGAGGCGGCGGCTCGTGAGCAGAGGCGTCAGGAGCAGTTGTGCCCAGCTCTGGTTCAGTCACAACCGGCTCTTGGGGTGGCTTATTCTTTTTTGCCCTTTTGCTGGGCTTTACTTGCACACTGTGGAAAATGTAGACAGGTTAAATACAAAAAATATGAGTAAAATAAGGCATAAGGTACAACAAGTTCATATTACCCGGGAGCAGTTTTGAAGGCTGGCATGTTGGACTACATAGACTCACCGGAGGAAGGTGAAATATCCTGATAGTTGGAGTCAGAAGAATTGAGAGGCTGACGAATGAAACCCGCCAAAGGAAAAAAGGCGTAAATCGGAGATAACCTCAGCCTGGCGTTTCCTGGTCACATCAGGTAAGCCGGAGGAGAGTCCCGTGTCTTTGCTGGTCCGGGTCTGCCTTCGGCTCTCATAAATCTGTTGCTTCAAAAGAAATTGAGGGTCTTGGTAAGCTAAAGGATGTGAAAATCTTACTTTCCGGCTCACTCTTCGGATTTTCAACCTCGGTAAAGGCTCTGAGTCGGAGGAGATTATAGTTACCTCTTCAACAGCTTGGCTGTTGCCTGTATCCTCCTGAAAGGAATTAATATCAATAACATGATGATAAAAGAGTAAGAGGAATTAGGAGTTACCTCTTCTTCATCATCCTCAGTATCATCCAGTTTCATCATATCTGAGGCGCCGGGTTTCCTCTTTCTTGAAGTTCCAGTCTTAGCGGTTCTTCTTTCGGCTCTTTTCGCTGCTCTAGCTTGTTTGGCAGCCTCATGGTCATACTTGACCTTCCAGAAGTCGCTATTTGGCTATGAATAAGGATAAAGGGTTATGAGTAAAGGTAAGGTATAACATAATAAAGATAATTGTGGAGGATAATAACTCACTGGAGGGGTTGGATTCTTCTTGCAGAAAGGAAGTAAGCCAAAGGCTTTACTAGTCACCGTGCCCTCTTTCAGCAAAGACTGGGTTGTAGCTTCCACCGCATCATCTGGTAAGTCGTCAGGACTATGACACAGTGGGTCATCCTTTTCGCCTGAGTAAGTACCATTAAGCCGGGGCAGTGGCTTAACGGAATCACTCACCAAGCAACCCAGACTCGGACCAGGTCGATGCCATCTAAACCATTCCCCAAAAGAGCTTTGATTTTCTTAATAGTGGGGGTGAGTGACAGACGCTCAATAGCAGTCAACTTGTCCGGCAGCGGGTGGTTGGATTCAAGGCGCAAGGCGCGGAAGCCGGGCAGCGGGTTTTCACCAGCCGGAGAAGTGTCCTGGCAGTAGAACCACGTTTGGTTCCAATCCTTTGGATGACTCGGCAGTTCAGCATAAGGGAAAAGGCAGTCTCTCCGTCGCTGAATCGAGATGCCACCAAGTTCTAGACTAGGTCCGTTGGCGCGCTCATTCTGCCGGTTCAGATAGAACAACTCCCTGAACAAAAGTAGGCTGGGTTCTTCTCCAAGGTAGACCTCACAGAAAACTTGGAAGTTGCAGATATTTGACACGGAATTGGGCCCGATGTCTTGAGGTCTTAAGTCAAAGAAATGCAGAACTTCTCTAAAGAATTTTGAACCGGGAGGAGCAAATCCCCGACTCATGTGATCGGTAAAAATGATCACCTCCCCTTCCTTGGGTTGAGGTTTCTCTTCAGACGGTTCAGGAGCACGATAAGACATGACATCCTTCTTGGGCAGATGGCCAGACTTTACAAACTCGGACAGTTTGTTCTCTGTAACAATGGATGGGACCCAGTTGCAGGTAACCGGAGGTTTAACAGCTTTGGGTGCCATTGGGTAAATTGAAGCCTACAACAAGATAAAGGAAATTTTTCCGGTTTATTATAACCCGGAGAATAAACATTATTGGGTTATTTAAGATGGCGGCTTAAGAAGGGGCCTAATGACATGCAGGTAACTATGTGATAATGTTTAACAGCTGCGGGTATTAAAGATGATTAAGGTTTTCTTAAGTCGCCAGAGGCAAGCGGTGCTGACAGCCGGTATTATCTTAAACCGGCTACGCGGACTACTATGGCTGAAACAGAGTCAACAGACGCAATTTTTTGGCTAAGTGTGGAACAAATAGGTTTCACAAGTTGCAATCATTATTTTGGATCAAACGATGCTCTGGAAAGGAAAATATTTCTAGATCTAAAACAGTACAGAGAAGTTCATATACTCGCGGAAGGCTTCCGAAACAAGGGAAATGAGATCTGTTCTCATACAGGATAAACACAAACATTTTCCGCAACAGTTCTAAGTTGTTTTTATAATCTAAACAAGGCATTGGAGGTGAGAGCTAATGGAGGTTTGCGTCGGGCGGCGATGAACGACGATGAACTCAAGACGGTTTCAATGCAGATCTGAGAAGGGGGAAAAGAGGAACTCACAGATGCGGAAGAACTGCGGAGGGTCGCCGTCGTTTTCTGGTCAAGACCAGGGTGATGCAGCGGCCTGAGTCGATGAAGACGAGGGGGTCAACGACGGCGGCGGCGGCGGCGGCGGAGCTTGAGCAGCAAAGAAGGAGGTGCGAGGAGGAAGACGACTGAAGGAAATGAAAAAGACCTAGGTCGCATCTATTTATAAGGAGGGGCCGACCAAAACAGCGCGAGAAATGAGGAGACGGAATATCATTTTACAACAACCCCGACGCCTCGATTTTTGGGATGGTCGGTAAAGGCAAAGATCCGTTGGAGGATATGACGGAATAAAATATGAGTTTTATTTAAGATGACATCACAGAGATTTAACCCGGATCCAGATGATGACGTCACGGCGGGTTAAAGTTTCCACACAAAACAGAAGACTAAAGGCCAGTTCATAAGATTTTTAAAGACTGACATGAACCGGTTCAAATCAATCTGGGGCCTAATGTTGGGGATATAACTATTTATGTAAGCCACCCAGGAGGGGCCGGGTTACGCAAAGAGAAGCCCATCTAAAGCCCGAGACCAAGACGTGAAGATGGCGGTTCAGTAAAGGGTCTAAAGGCCCACAGGCGATTTATGGCCCATGGTGATAAACCGCCATGAGGGCGTGACTTGTATTGTAAGGTAGAAGTAACTAGTCACCGAGACGGACACTGTTTATGAGCCAGCCGGGACTCTGTAAGCCGTAGGGCGTCGACCCGTGTATATAAGGGGACGACCCGCTGGCGGCTTAGGGTAAGAAACAACAAATCGAGAACCGGGCATAGCATATCTCGCTCCCTGGTCATCGAAACCTCAAGCAATTCCAACCCAACTAGACGTAGGCCTTCCTTCACCGTAAGGGGCTGAACTAGTATAAACCTCGTGTATCCTTTGTCCCGATTAACCCCTTCAAGCTTCCTAGCTGCGATGGTGTTGGGGAACGTAGCAGAAATTCAAAATTTTCCTATGTGTCACCAAGATCTATCTATGGAGAAACCAGCAACGAGGGGAAGGAGAGTGCATCTACATACCCTTGTAGATCGCTAAGCATAAGCGTTCAAGTGAACGGGGTTGATGGAGTCGTACTCGTCGTGATTCAAATCACCGATGATCAAGTGCCGAACGCACGACACCTCCGCGTTCAACACACGTACAACCCGGTGACGTCTCCCACGCCTTGATCCAGCAAGGAGAGAGGGAGAGGTTGAGGAAGACTCCATCCAACAGCAGCACAACGGCGTGGTGGTGATGGAGGAGCGTGGCAATCCAGCAGGGCTTCGCCAAGCACCACGGGAGAGGAGGAGGAGGAGAGGCAGGGCTGCACCAACGAGAGGAGAAGTTCTCATGTGTTGGGCTGCTCCAAAACCTCCAATATATATAGGGGGAGAGGGGGCTGCGCCCCCTTTAGGGTTTCCCACCCCAAGGGGTGCGGCCAAGGGGGGAGGAGTGCCTCCCAAGTCAAGTGGAGGCCTCCCCCTTTAGGGTTTCCCCTCTCCCATGCGCATGGGCCTTGGGGGGCTGGTTCCCCTGGCCCATTAAGGCTAGGGCGCCCCGTTACAACCCATGCTGCTGTATTGGACGTGGTGGAACAATTTCCGGACCTCCGGACCCCTCCGGAATCCTCCGGAACCTTCTGGAAGCTTCCCGGTACAATACCGAAAAAACCCGAACTTTTTCCGGAACCCGAACAACAACTTTCCATATATAAATCTTTACCTCCGAACCATTCCGGAACTCCTCGTGACGTCCGGGATCTCATCCGGGACTCCGAACAACATTCGGTAACCACATACAAGCTTCCTTTATAACCCTAGCGTCATCGAACCTTAAGTGTGTAGACCCTACGGGTTCGGGAGACATGCAGACATGACCGAGACGCTCTCCGGTCAATAACCAACAGCGGGATCTGGATACCCATGATGGCTCCCACATGTTCCACGATGATCTCATCGGATGAACCACGATGTCAAGGACTTAATCAATCCCGTATTCAATTCCCTTTGTCTATCGGTATGTTAGTTGCCCGAGACTCGATCGTCGGTATCCAATACCTTGTTCAATCTCGTTACCGGCAAGTCACTTTACTCGTTCCGTAACACATCATCCCGTGATCAACTCCTTGTTCACATTGCGCATATGATGATGTCCTACCGAGTGGGCCCAGAGATACCTCTCCGTTTACACGGAGTGACAAATCCCAGTCTCGATCCGCATAAAACAATAGATACTTTCGGAGATACCTGTAGTGCACCTTTATAGTCACCCAGTTACGTTGTGACGTTTGATACACCCAAAGCACTCCTACGGTATCCAGGAGTTACACGCTCTCATGGTCGAAGGAAGAGATACTTGACATTGGCAAAGCTCTAGCAAACGAACTACACGATCTTTGTGCTATGCTTAGGATTGGGTCTTGTCCATCACATCATTCTCCTAATGATGTGATCCCGTTATCAACGACATCCAATGTCCATAGCCAGGAAACCATGACTATCTGTTGATCACAACGAGCTAGTCAACTAGAGGCTCACTAGGGACATATTGTGGTCTATGTATTCACACGTGTATTACGATTTCCGGATAATACAGTTATAGCATGAATAAAAGACTATTATCATGAACAAAGAAATATAATAATAATCAATTTATTATTGCCTCTAGGGCATATTTCCAACAGTCTCCCACTTGCACTAGAGTCAATAATCCAATTCACATCGCCATGTGATTAACACTCACAGGTCACATCGCCATGTGACTAATACCCAAGAGTTTACTAGAGTCAGTAGTCTAGTTCACATCACTATGTGATTAACACTCAATGAGTTTTATGTTTGATCATGTTGCTTGTGAGAGAGGTTTTAGTCAACGGGTCTGAACCTTTCAGATCCGTGTGTGCTTTACAAATCTCTATGTCATCTCCTAGATGCAGCTACCACGCTCTATTTGGAGCTATTCCAAATAACTGTTCTACTTGGAGCTATTTTAAATTGTTGCTCCATTATACGTATCCGGTATCTCTACTCAGAGCTATCCGGATAGGTGTCAAGCTTGCATCATCGTAACCTTTACGATGAACTCTTTTATCACCTCCATAATCGGGAAAATTCCTTAGTCCACTAGTTACTAAGGATAACTTTGACCGCTGTCCTGTGAGCCATTCTTGGATCACTCTTGTACCCCTTGACTGACTCATGGCAAGGCACACTTCAGGTGCGGTACACAGCATAGCATACTGAAGAGCCTACGTCTTAAGCATAGGGGACGACCTTCGTCCTTTCTCTCTATTCTGCCGTGGTCGAGCTTTAAGTCTTAACTTCGTACCTTACAACTCAGGCAAGAACTCCTTCTTTGACTGGTCCATCTTGAACACCTTCAAGATCATGTCAAGGTATGTGCTCATTTGAAAGTATTATTAAGCATTTTGATCTATCCTTATAGATCTTGATGCTGAATGTTCAAGTAGCTTAATCCAGGCTTTCCATTGAAAAACACTTTCAAAATAACCCTATATGCTTTCCAGAAATTCTACGTCATTTCTGATCAACAATATGTCAACAACATATACTCATCAGAAATTCTATAGTGCTCCTACTCACTTCTTTGGAAATACAAGTTTCTCATAAACTTTATATAAACCCAAAATCTTTGATCATCTCATCAAAGCGTACATTCCAACTCCGAGATGCTTACTCCAGTCCTTAGAAGGATCGCTGGAGCTAGCATACCTTTTAGCATCCTTAGGATCGACAAAACCTTTCTGATTGTATCGCATACAACCTTTCCTTACGACTGGTAAGGAAACTCGTTTTGACATCCATCTGCCAGATTTCATAAATGCAGCTTGTGCTAATGTGATTCCGACGGACTTAAGCATCGCTACGAATGAGAAAATCTCATCGTAGTCAACTCCTTGAACTTGTGAAAAACTCTTCGCCACAAGTCGAGCTTCATAGATGGTGACATTACCATCCACGTCCGTCTTCTTCTTAAAAGATCCATTTATCTCAATGGCTTGCCGATCATTGGACAAGTCCGCCAAAGTCCATGCTTTGTTCTGATATATGGATCCTATCTCGGATTTCATGGTTTCTAACCATTTGTCGGAATTTGGGCCCACCATCGCTTCTCCATAACTCGTAGGTTCATTGTTGTCTAGCAACATGACCTTCAAGACAGGATTACTGTACCACTCTGAAGCAGTACACATCCTTGTCACCCTACGAGGTACGGTAGTGACTTGATCCGAAGTTTCATGATCACTACCACAAGCTTCTACTTCATTTGGTGTAGGTACCACAGGAATAACTTCCCGTGCCCTGCTACACACTAGTTGAAGTGACGGTTCAACAACCTCATCAAGTCTCCACCATCCTCCCACTCAATTCTTTCGAGAGAAACCTTTCCTCGAGAAAGGACCCGATTGAAGAAACAATCCATATTGCTTTCGGATCTGAATTAGGAGGTATACCCAACTGTTTTGGGTTGTCCTATGAAGATGTATTTATCCGCTTTGGGTTCGAGCTTATCAACCTGAAACTTTTTCACATAAGCGTCGCAGCCCCAAACCTTTAAGAAACGACAACTTAGGTTTCTCTAAACCATAATTCATACGGTGTCATCTCAACGGAATTACGTGGTGCCCTATTTAAAGTGAATGTGGTTGTCTCTAATGCCTAACCCATGAACAATAGTGGTAATTCGATAAGAGACATCATGGTATGCATCATATCCAATAGGGTGCAACTATGATGTTCGGACACACCATCACACTATGGTGTTCCAGGCGGTATTAATTGTGAAACAATTTCCACAATGTCTTAATTGTGTGCCAAAACTCGTAACTCAGATATTCATCTCTATGATCATATCATAGACATTTTATCCTCTTGTCACAATGATCTTCTACTTCACTCTGAAATTACTTGAACCATTCAATAATTCAGACTTGTGTTTCATCAAGTAAATATTCTCAACATCTACTCGAATCATCTGTGAAGTAAGAACATAACGATATTCACTGCATGCCTCAGCACTCATTGGACTGTACACATCAAAATGTGTTACTTCCAACAAGTTGCTATCTTGTTCCATCTTACTGAAAACGAGGCTTTTCAGTCATCTTGCCCATGTGGTATGATTTGCATATCAAGTGAGTCCAAACGATCCATCTGCATGGAGTTTCTTCATGCATATACACCAATAGACATGGTTCGCATGTCTCAAACTTTTCGAAAAACGACTGAGTCCAAAGATCCATCAACATGGAGCTTCTTCATGCGTTTTATACCATTATGACTTACATGGCAGTGCCACAAGTAAGTGGTACTATCATTACTATCTTATATCTTTTGGCATGAAAATGTGTATCACTACGATCGAGATTCAATAAACCATTCCTTTAGGTGCAAGAGCACTTTATTCAGGTTTTAATACTAATCTTGATGGTAGAGGGAGCGTGCGATGTTTGATCACATCAAACTTGGAAACATTTCCAACACATATCGTCAGCTCACCTTTAGCTAGTCTCCGTTTACTCCGTAGCTCTTTTATTTCGAGTTACTAACACTTAGCAACCGAACCGGTATCTTATACCCTGGTGCTACTAGGAGTACTAGTAAAGTACACATTAACACAATGTATATCCAATATACTTCTATCGACCTTGCCAGCCTTCTCATCTACCAAGTATCTAGGGTAATTCTGCTCCAGTGGCTGTTCCCCTTATTACAGAAGCACTCAGTCTCGGGTTTGGGTTCAACCTTGGGTTTCTTCACTAGAGCAGCAGCTGAATTGCCATTTCATGAAGTATCCCTTCTTGCCCTTGCCTTTCTTGAAACTAGTGGTCTCACTGACCATCAACGATTGATGCTCCTTCTTGATTTCTACTTTCGCGGTGTCAAACATCGCGAATACCTCAAGGATCATCATATCTATCCCTGATATGTTATAGTTCATCATGAAGCTCTTGCAGCTTGGTGGCAATGACTTTGGACAAACATCACTATCTCATCTGGAAGATTAACTCCCACTCGATTCAAGTGATTGTTGCACTCAGACAATCTGAGCACAAGCTCAACGATTGAGCTTTTCTCCCTTAGTTTGTAGGCTAAGAAAATTGTCGGAGGTCTTATACCTCTTGATGTGGGCACGAGCCTGAAATCCCAATTTCAGCCCTCGAAACATCTCATATGTTTCGCGATGTTTCAAAAACATCTTTGGTGCCTCAATTCTAAACCGTTTAACTGAACTATCACGTAGTTATCAAAACGTGTATGTCAGATGTTCGCAACATCCACAGACAACGTTCGAGGTTCAACACACTGAGCAGTGCATTAAGGACATAAGCTTTCTACTGTCCGCATAATTGCTACTTTCAACTTTCAAACTCTATTTTCTCTAGGAACATATCTAAAACAGTAGAACTAAAGCGCGAGCTACGACATAATTTGCAAAATCCTTTTGACTATGTTCAGGATAATTAAGTTCATCTTATGAACTCCCACTCAGATAGACATCCCTCTGGTCATCTAAGTGATCACATGATCCGAGTCAACTAGGCCGTGTCCGATCATCACGTGAGACGGACTAGTCATCATCGGTGAACATCTTCATGTTGATCGTATCTACCATACGACTCATGCTCGACCTTTCGGTCTCCGTGTTCCGAGGCCATGTCTGCACATGCTAGGCTCGTCAAGTTAACCCTAAGTGTTTTCGCTGTGTAAAACTGTCTTACACCCGTTGTATGTGAACGTAAGAATCCATCACACCCGATCATCACGTGGTGCTTAGAAGCGACGAACTGTAGCAACGGTGCACAGTTAGGGGAGAACACTTCTTGAAATTTTGTAAGGGATCATCTTATTTACTACCGTCGTCCTAAGTAAACAAGATGCATAAACATGATAAACATCACATGCAATCAAATAGTGACATGATATGGCCAATATCATTTTGCTCCTTTTGATCTTCATCTTCGGGGCTCCATGATCATCATCGTCACCGGCATGACACCATGATCTCCATCATCATGATCTCCATCATCGTGTCTTCATGAAGTTGTCACGCCAACGACTACTTCTACTTCTATGGCTAACGCGTTTAGCAATAAAGTAAAGTAATTTACATGGCGTTGTTCAATGACACGCAGGTCATGCAATAAATAAAGACAACTCCTATGGCTCCTGCCAGTTGTCATACTCATCGACATGCAAGTCGTGAATCCTATTACAAGAACATGATCAATCTCATACATCACATATCATTCATCACATTCCTCTTGGCCATATCACATCAAATAGCATACCCTGCAAAAACAAGTTAGACGTCCTCTAATTGTTGTTGCATGTTTTACGTGGCTGCTATGGGTTTCTAGCAAGAACGTTTCTTACCTACGCAAGACCACAACGTGATATGCCAATTGCTATTTACCCTTCATAAGGACCCTTTTCATCGAATCCGTTTCGACTAAAGTGGGAGAGACTGGCACCCGCTAGCCACCTTATGCACCAAGTGCATGTCAATCGGTGGAACCTGTCTCACGTAAGAGTACGCGTAAGGTCGGTCCGGGCCGCTTCATCCCACAATACCGTCGAAACAAGATTGGACTAGTAACGGTAAGCATATTGAACAAAATCAACGCCCACAACTACTTTGTGTTCTACTCGTGCAAAGAATCTACGCAATAGACCTAGCTCATGATGCCACTGTTGGGGAACGTAGCAAAAATTCAAAATTTTCCTACGTGTCACCAAGATCTATCTATGGAGAAACCAGCAACGAGGGGAAGGAGAGTGCATCTACATACCCTTGTAGATCGCTAAGCGGAAGCGTTCAAGTGAACGGGGTTGATGGAGTCGTACTCATCGTGATTCAAATCACCGATGATCAAGTGCCGAACGCACGGCACCTCCGCGTTCAACACACGTACAGCCCGGTGACATCTCCCACGCCTTGATCCAGCAAGGAGAGAGGGAGAGGTTGAGGAAGACTCCATCCAACAGCAGCACAACGGCGTGGTGGTGATGGAGGAGCGTGGCAATCCAGCAGGGCTTCGCCAAGCACCACGGGAGAGGAGGAGGAGGAGAGGCAGGGCTGCACCAACGAGAGGAGAAGTTCTCATGTGTTGGGCTGCTCCAAAACCTCCAATATATATAGGGGGAGAGGGGGCTGCGCCCCCTTTAGGGTTTCCCACCCCAAGGGGTGCGGCCAAGGGGGGAGGAGTGCCTCCCAAGTCAAGTGGAGGCCTCCCCCTTTAGGGTTTCCCCTCTCCCATGCGCATGGGCCTTGGGGGGCTGGTTCCCCTGGCCCATTAAGGCTAGGGCGCCCCCTTACAGCCCATGCTTCTGTATTGGACGTGGTGGAACAATTTCCGGACCTCCGGACCCCTCCGGAATCCTTCGGAACCTTCTGGAAGCTTCCCGGTACAATACCGAAAAAACCCGAACTTTTTCCAGAACCCGAACAACAACTTTCCATATATAAATCTTTACCTCCGGACCATTCCGGAACTCCTCGTGACGTCCGGGATCTCATCTGGGACTCCGAACAACATTCGGTAACCACATACAAGCTTCCTTTATAACCCTAGCGTCATCGAACCTTAAGTGTGTAGACCCTACGGGTTCGGGAGACATGCAGACATGACCGAGACGCTCTCCGGTCAATAACCAACAGCGGGATCTGGATACCCATGATGGCTCCCACATGTTCCACGATGATCTCATCGGATGAACCATGATGTCAAGGACTTAATCAATCCCGTATTCAATTCCCTTTGTCTATCGGTATGTTAGTTGCCCGAGACTCGATCGTCGGTATCCAATACCTTGTTCAATCTCGTTACCGGCAAGTCACTTTACTCGTTCCGTAACACATCATCCCGTGATCAACTCCTTGGTCACATTGTGCATATGATGATGTCCTACCGAGTGGGCCCAGAGATACCTCTCCGTTTACACGGAGTGACAAATCCCAGTCTCGATCCGCATAAAACAATGGATACTTTCGGAGATACCTGTAGTGCACCTTTATAGTCACCCAGTTACGTTGTGACGTTTGATACACCCAAAGCACTCCTACGGTATCCAGGAGTTACACGCTCTCATGGTCGAAGGAAGAGATACTTGACATTTGCAAAGCTCTAGCAAACGAACTACACGATCTTTGTGCTATGCTTAGGATTGGGTCTTGTCCATCACATCATTCTCATAATGATGTGATCCCGTTATCAACGACATCCAATGTCCATAGCTAGGAAACCATGACTATCTGTTGATCACAACGAGCTAGTCAACTAGAGGCTCACTAGGGACATATTGTGGTCTATGTATTCACACGTGTATTACGATTTCCGGATAATACAGTTATAGCATGAATAAAAGACTATTATCATGAACAAAGAAATATAATAATAATCAATTTATTATTGCCTCTAGGGCATATTTCCAACAGATGGCTCCACGATTAAGTCCTTGCAAGAGGACATCTGCCGTGACAATTCCACGACACAAATCATCCCCTTACGAAGCAACGCATAAACTAGGGTTTAAGCTTCTGTCACTCTAGCAACCCATCATCTACTTATTACTTCCCAATGCCTTCCTATAGGCCCAAATAATGGTGAAGTGTCATGTAGTCGACGTTCACATAACACCACTAGAGGAGAGACAACATACATCTTATCAAAATATCGAACGAATACCAAATTCACATGACTACTAATAGCAAGACTTCTCCCATGTCCTCAGGAACAAAAGTAACTACTCACAAAGCATAAACATGTTCATAATCAGAGAGGTATTAATATGCATATAGGATCTGAACATATGATCTTCCACCAATTGAACCAACTAGCATCAAACTACAAGGAGTAATTAACACTACTAGCAACCTACTAGCACCAATCGCGGATGTGGAGACAAGAATTGGATACAAGAGATGAACTAGGGTTTTGAGATGAGATGGTGATGATGAAGATGTTGATGGAGATTGCCTTCTCCCGATGAGAGGAGCGTTGGTGATGACGATGGCGATGATTTCCCCCTCCGGGAGGGAAGTTTCCCTGGCAGAACAGCTCTGCCAGAGCCCTACATTGGTTCCGCCAAGGTTCCGCCTCGTGGTGGCGGAGTTTCGTTCGAGAAGATGGCTTATGATTTTTTCCCATCGAAAGACTCCATATAGCAGAAGATGGCCACCGGAGGGCCACCAGGGGGCCCACGAGGTAGGGGGTGTCGTGGTTCTAGATCTTACAGTAGAATGGGGGGTAGGAATGTAGAGGCAAGATCCTAGCTATGGAGGAGTTGTACACACGAGTTTTACGAGTTCAGGCCCTTCTCGGAGGAAGTAACAGCCCCACGTCTCGGAGCCCGGAGGCGGTCGATTGGATTATGCGCGTGTGAGTTAACGGAGGTGCGAACCCTTGTCCCTGAGGAGGGGGGTGGCTTATATAGAGTTTGCCAGACCCCTCCCGCCCTCAGTTACAAAGGGTTTTAAGGTGCATAAAGGTAGAGATGTTACTGGTAACGCCTGTAATAGAAGTACATAAATGACCATTAAAGCTATGACTTAAATCCCGACATTGCAGAGTGAATGGCTCTTAGTCTTCTGGTAGTCGAGTGGTTGTTTGTACGGTCAAATGTCTTCAAAACTGTCGAGTGGAACCTGGTTTTATGGTCGAGTGAATGATGATTTTTCTTCGACTGCTTCTGGTTCTTTAAGGGATGTCCTTGGGGAGGGTATCTTGATCAGATCCATGACCCTACCCTAGGTACATGACTTCATCATTAGCCCCCAAATGGATCAGGGTTTGAGTGAGGAAGGAGTTGATAACACTTCCGACTCATTCTTCGTGCTATGAGTATATCTTGCTCTGGATCAATGAACTGAGGGAATAACATCAACTTCTTTTTCAGTCGCCTTGGTCCATTCTTAGTTTTTGTCGAGTGAACTTTCACGGTAGAGTTCCAAATGACGATGTGGAGGATGTTTTCCGTCTGACAAGTTGCTCCGCTCTCCGCGGATTCAGCGGGATTCGAATTTTGGGAAGCGCGCCGGACAGGCAAGGCCGTGGTAATCGGGACGGATTAGGCAGGTCTCCTCGATCCCCGCGCCACCTTTTTCGCCACGTATCGCGCGCTCGACTTTTGCGGGATTTGTTTAGATCGTCTGGGCCTACAAGTCAGTCACTCGGGAATGACCTTATAAAAGACACCGGACCGGGCCTTTGAACTGTGCGCTCTCATTCTCTTCCTTCTTCCTCAGACTTCTCCGCCGCGCCCGCTTCCGTTCTCGGTGTCGCAACCTCGCTCGGGCACGATCCGCCGTCATGGGAAAAGAGAAGACGGTGGCGTTGGAGCGCGCGAAGAAGGCGACCACGAAAGCGAAGGGCAAGAGGACCAGCCGGGGCGGATCCTCGTCAAGATCCGGCCTGCCGCCGGGCTGGATCCAGGGCGACTGGATCCGCTCGACGATCAGCCAGGATGACCTCGACGACCTGGTGGAGGGGGGATTGATCCCCCATGAATCGGCATGGCTCCCGGGGAACGAGACCGAGCTGCAGCCGCAGCCACAGCCGCGGGAGGGTGAGTGCGTTCTCCTCGCCACTCACGTCGACCGCGGGTATTCTTTGCCTCCCCATCCTTTCTTTCGTGGCTTTTTGAACGTCTTCGGGGCTCAACTCCACCACTTCACTCCAAACACCATAGTTTATCTGGCTGCCTTTGTGTCAATGTGCGAAAATTTCTTGGGTTGTCGACCGCACTGGGGTCTCTTCAAGCACATATTCACCTGCCGCTCCCAGTCGGTCAAGAAGGCCAATCCGAGTGATGAGAGGATGCACGTGATCCAGATGTGCGGGGGCCTTGGGATCTAGATGAGGAATAAGAGTACCTTCCTAGCAATGATCCTTCCCGACTCGGTCCGGGGTTGGCAGTCGACTTGGTTTTACTGTAAGGACCAGCCGACCCCGGGTCAGTCGACTGGACTTCCCCCCTTTTCCCTGGCTCGAGTGGAGAAGCCCTCCTCCTTGTTGGGGAACGTTGCAGAAAACAAAAAAAAATTCCTACGTTTCACCAAGATCAATCTATGGAGTCAACTAGCAACGAGAGGAGAGTGCATCTACATACCCTTGTAGATCGCGAGCGGAAGCGTTCAAGAGAACGGGGATGATGGAGTCGTACTCGCCGTGATCCAAATCACCGATGACCAAGTGCCGAACGGATGGCACCTCCGGGTTCAACACACATACGGAGCGGATGGCATCTCCTCCTTCTTGATCCAGCCAGGGGGAAGCAGAGGTTGATGAAGATCCAGCAGCACGACGGCGTGGTGGTGGATGCAGAAATGCTCGCAGCAGGGCTTCGTCGAGCTTCTGCGAGAGGGAGAGGTGTAGCAGGGTAGAGGGAGGCGCCAAGACTTCAGGTGCGGCTGCCCTCCCTCCCCCCTTTATATAGTCCCCCGGGGGGGTGCTGGCCCTAGAGATGGGATCTCCCAAGGGGGGGCGGCCAAGGGGGGTGGAGTGCCCCCCAAGGCAAGTGGAGGCGCCCCCCACCCTAGGGTTTCCAACCCTAGGCGCAGGGGGGCCCAAGGGGGGGGGCGCACCAGCCCACTATGGGCTGGTTCCCCTCCCCACTTCGGCCCATGGGGCCCTCCGGGATGGGTGGCCCCACCCGGTGGACCCTCGGGACCCATCCGATGGTCCCGGTACAATACCGGTAACCCCAAATCTTTCCCGATGGCCGAAACTGCACTTCCTATATATAATTCTTCACCTCCTGACCATTCCGGAACTCCTCTTGACGTCCAGGATCTCATCCAGGACTCCGAACAACTTTCGTATTACTGCATACTCATATCTCTACAACCCTACCATCACCGAACCTTAAGTGTGTAGACCCTACGGGTTCGGGAGACAAGCAGACATGACCGAGATGACTCTCCGGTCAATAACCAACAGCGGGATCTGGATACCCATGTTGGCTCCCACATGATCCTCAATGATCTCATCGGATGAACCACGATGTCGAGGACTTAATCAATCCCGTATTCAATTCCCTTTGTCAATCGGTACGTTACTTGCCCGAGAATCGATCGTTGGTATCCCAATACCTTGTTTAGTCTCATTACTAGCAAGTCACTTTACTCGTACCGTAATGCATGATCCCGTGATCAACCACTTGATCACATTGAGCTCATTATGACGATGCATTACCGAGTGGGCCCAGAGATACCTCTCCGTCATACGGAGTGACAAATCCTAGTCTCGATTCGTGCCAACCCAACAGACACTTTCGGAGATACCTGTAATGTACCTTTATAGTCACCCAGTTACGTTGTGACGTTTGGCATACCCAAGGCACTCCTACGGTATCCGGGAGTTGCACAATCTCATGGTCTAAGGAAATGATACTTGACATTCAGAAAAGCTACAGCAAACGAACTACACGATCTTTGTGCTATGCTTAGGTTTGGGTCTTGTCCATCACATCATTCTCCTAATGATGTGATCCTGCTATCAATGACATCCCCATGTCCATAGCCAGGAAACCATGACTATCTGTTGATCAACGAGCTAGTCAACTAGAGGCTCACTAGGGACACATTGTGGTCTATGTATTCACACATGTATTACGATTTCCGGATAATACAATTATAGCATGAATAATAGACAATTATCATGAACAAGGAAATATAATAATCATTTTATTATTGCCTCTAGGGCATATTTCCAACAGTCTCCCACTTGCACTAGAGTCAATCATCTAGTTACATTGTGATGAATCGAACACCCATGGAATTCTGGTGTTGATCATGTTTTGCTCTAGGGAGAGGTTTAGTCAATGGATCTGCTACATTCAGCTCCGTATGTACTTTACAAATCTCTATGTCTCCATTTTGAACACTTTCATGAATGGAGTTGAAGCAACGCTTGATATGCCTGGTCTTCCTGTGAAACCTGGGCTCCTTGGCAAGGGCAATAGCTCCAGTGTTGTCACAGAAGAGAGTCATCGGGCCCGACGCATTGGGTATGACTCCTAGGTCAGTAATGAACTCCTTCACCCAGACTGCTTCGTGTGCTGCCCCCGAGGCTGCCATGTACTCCGCTTCACATGTAGATCCCGCCACAACGCTTTGCTTGCAACTGCACCAGCTTACTGCCCCACCATTCAAAATATACACGTATCCGGTTTGTGACTTAGAGTCATCTAGATCTGTGTCGAAGCTAGCATCGACGTAACCCTTTACGACGAGCTCTTCGTCACCTCCATAAACGAGAAACATTTCCTTGGTCCTTTTCAGGTACTTCAGGATATTCTTGACCGCTGTCCAGTGTTCCATGTCGGGATTACATTGGTACCTTCCTACCAAACTTACGGCAAGGTTTACATCAGGTCTGGTACACAGCATAGCATACTTGATAGACCCTATGGCCGAGGCATAGGGGACGACACTCATCTTTTCTCTATCTTCTGCCGTGGTCGGGCATTGAGCCATGCTCAATCTCGTACCTTGCAATACAGACAAGAAACCCTTCTTTGACTGATCCATTTTGAACTTCTTCAATATCTTGTCAAGGTACGTACTCTACGAAAGACCAATGAGGCATCTTGATCTATCTCTATAGATCTTGATGCCTAATATATAAGCAGCTTCTCCAAGGTCCTTCATTGAAAAACACTTGTTCAAGTAGGCCTTTATGCTGTCCAAGAATTCTATATCATTTCCCATCAACAGTATGTCATCCACATTCAATATGAGAAATGCTACAGAGCTCCCACTCACTTTCTTATAAATGCAGGCTTCTCCATAAGTCTGCATAAACCCAAACGCTTTGATCATCTCATCAAAGCGAATGTTCCAACTCCGAGATGCTTGCACCAGCCCATAAATCGAGCGTTGGAGCTTGCACACCTTGTCAGCATTCTTAGGATCGACAAAATCTTCCGGCTGCATTATATACAATTCTTCCTTAAGGAAACCATTAAGAATGCCGTTTTGACGCCCATTTGCCATATCTCATAATCATAGAATGCGGCAATTGCTAACATGATTCGGACGGACTTCAGCCTCGCTACAGGTGAGAAAGTCTCATCGTAGTCAACCCCTTGAACTTGTCAATAACCCTTAGCGACAAGCCGAGCTTTATAGATGGTCACATTACCATCCACGTCTGTCTTCTTATTAAAGATCCATTTATTTTCTATGGCTCGCCGATCATCAGGCAAGTCAGTCAAAGTCCATACTTTGTTTTCATACATGGATCCTATCTTGGATTTCATGGCTTCTAGCCATTTGTCGGAATCCGGGCCTGCCATCGCTTCTTCATAGCTCGAAGGTTCACCGTTGTCTAACAACATGATTTCCAAGACAGGGTTACGGTACCACTCTGGTGCGGAACGTGTCCTTGTGGACCTACGAAGTTCAGTAGCAACTTGATCTAAAGTTTCATGATCATCATCATCAACTTCCTCTCTAGTCGGTGCAGGCACCTCAGGAACATTTTCTTGAGCTACGCCACTTACCGGTTCAAGAGGTAATACTTCATCAAGTTCTACCTTCCTCCCACTTATTTCTTTCAAGAGAAACTCTTTCTCTAGAAAGGACCCATTCTTGGCAACAAAGATCTTGCCTTCAGATCTCAGGTAGAAGGTATACCCAACAGTTTCTTTAGGGTATCCTATGAAGACGCATTTTTCCGACTTGGGTTCGAGCTTTTCAGGTTGAAGTTTCTTGACATAAGCATCGCATCCCCAAACTTTTAGAAACGATAGCTTAGGTTTCTTCCAAAACCATAATTCATATGGGGTCGTCTCAACGGATTTCGATGGAGCCCTATTTAAAGCGAATGCGGCAGTCTCTAAAGCATAGCCCCAAAATGATAGCGGTAAATTGGTAAGAGACATCATAGATCGCACCATATCTAACAGAGTGCGATTACGACGTTCGGACACACCATTACGCTGAGGTGTTCCAGGCGGCGTGAGTTGTGAAACTATTCCACATTTTCTTAAGTGGTGCCAAATTGGTGACTCAAGTATTCTCCCCCACGATCTGATTGCAAGAACTTGATTTTCCTGTCAGGTTGATTCTCAATGTCACTCTGAAATTCCTTGAACTTTTCAAAGGTCTCAGACTTGTGTTTCATTAAGTAGACATACCCATATCTCCTCAAGTCATCAGTGAGGGTGAGAACATAACGATAGCCACCGCGAGCCTCAACACTCATTGGACCGCACACATCAGTATGTATGATTTCCAATAAGTTGGTTGCTCGCTCCATTCTTCCTGAGAACGGAGTCTCCGTCATCTTACCCATGAGGCATGGTTCGCACGTATCAAATGATTCATAATCAAGAGACTCTAAAAGTCCATCTGCATGGAGCTTCTTCATGCATTTGACACCTATGTGACCAAGGCGGCAGTGCCACAAGTATGTGGGACTATCATTATCAACCTTACATCTTTTGGTATTCACACTATGAATATGTGTAGCATTACGCTCGAGATTCATTAAGAATAAACCATTCACCATCGGAGCATGACCATAAAACATATCTCTCATATAAATAGAACATCCATTATTCTCGGATTTAAATGAGTAGCCATCTCGAATTAAACGAGATCCTGATACAATGTTCATGCTCAAAGCTGGCACCAAATAACAATTATTGAGGTTTAAAACTAATCCCGTAGGTAAATGTAGAGGTAGCGTGCCGACGGCGATCACATCGACCTTGGAACCATTCCCAACGCGCATCGTCACCTCGTCCTTTGCCAGTCTCCGCTTATTCCGTAGCTCCTGCTTTGAGTTACAAATGTGAGCGACCGCACCGGTATCAAATACCCAGGAGCTACTACGAGTACTGGTAAGGTACACATCAATTACATGTATATCACATATACCTTTTGTGATGCCGGCCTTCTTGTCCGCTAAGTATTTGGGGCAGTTCCGCTTCCAGTGACCACTTCCCTTGCAATAAAAACACTCAGTCTCGGGCTTGGGTCCATTCTTTGGCTTCTTCCCGACAACTTGCTTACCGGGCGCGGCAACTCCCTTGCCGTCCTTCTTGAAGTTCTTCTTACCCTTGCCTTTCTTGAACTTAGTGGTTTTATTCACCATCAACACATGATGTTCCTTTTTGACTTCTACCTCAGCTGATTTCAGCATTGCAAATACTTCAGGAATGGTCTTTTCCATCCCCAGCATATTGAAGTTCATCACAAAGCTCTTGTAGCTCGGTGGAAGCGACTGAAGGATTCTGTCAATGACCACGTCATCCGGGAGATTAACTCCCAGCTGAGTCAAGTGGTTATGCAACCCAGACATTTTGAGTATGTGCTCACTGACAGAACTATTTTCCTCCATCTTACATCTGAAGAACTTGTCGGAGACTTCATATCTCTCGACCTGGGCATGAGCTTGGAAAACCGTTTTCAGCTCTTCGAACATCTCATATGCTCCGTGTCGCTCAAAACGCTTTTGGAGCCCCGGTTCTAAGCTGTAAAGCATGCCGCACTGAACGAGGGAGTAATCATCAGCACGTGTCTGCCAAGCATTCATAACGTCTTGGTTCTGTGGGACGGGTGCGTCACCTAGCGGTGCTTCTAGGACATAATCTTTCTTGGCAGCTATGAGGATGATCCTCAGGTTCCGGACCCAGTCCGTATAGTTGCTGCCATCATCTTTCAGCTTGGTTTTCTCTAGGAACGCGTTGAAGTTGAGGACAACGTTCGCCATTTGATCTACAAGACATATTGTAAAGATTGTAGACTAAGTTCATGATAATTAAGTTCATCTAATCAAATTATTCAATGAACTCCCACTCAGATAGACATCCCTCCAGTCATCTAAGTATAACATGATCCGTGTTAACTAGGCCGTGTCCGATCATCACGTGAGACGGACTAGTCAACATTGGTGAACATCTTCATGTTGATCGTATCTTCTATACGACTCATGCTCGACCTTTCGGTCTTCTATGTTCCGAGGCCATGTCTGTACATGCTAGGCTCGTCAAGTCAACCTATGTGTATTTTATGTGTAAATCTGTCTTACACCCGTTGTATGTGAACGTTGGAATCTATCACACCCGATCATCACGTGGTGCTTCGAAACAACGAACTGTCGCAACGGCGCACAGTTAGGGGGAACACTTTCTTGAAATTATTATGAGGGATCATCCTATTTACTACCGTCGTTCTAAGTAAATAAGATTCAAAAACATGATAAACATCACATGCAATCAAATAATAGTGACATGATATGGCCAATATCATATAGCTCCTTTGATCTCCATCTTGGGGCTCCATGATCATCTTGTCACCGGCATGACACCATGATATCCATCATCATGATCTCCATCATCGTTTCTCCATGAAGTTGATCGCCAACTATTACTTCTACTACTATGGCTAACACGTTTAGCAATAAAGTAAAGTAATTTACATGGCGTTTCTCAATGACACGCAGGTCATACAAAAAAAAAAGACAACTCCTATGGCTCCTGCCGGTTGTCATACTCATCGACATGCAAGTCGTGATTCCTATTACAAGAACATGATCAATCTCATACATCACATATATCATTCATCATTCATCACAACCTTTGGCCATATCACATCACAAAACACTTGCTGCAAAAACAAGTTAGACGTCCTCTAATTGTTGTTGCAAGTTTTTACGTGGCTGCTATAGGTTTCTAGCAATAATGTTTCTTACCTACGCCAAAACCACAACGTGAATTGCCAAATTCTATTTACCCTTCATCAGGACCCTATTCATCGAATCCGATCCGACTAAAGTGGGAGAGACAGACACCCGCCAGCCACCTTATGCAACTAGTGCATGTCAGTCGGTGGAACCGGTCTCACGTAAGCGTACGTGTAAGGTTGGTCCGGGCCGCTTCATCCCACGATGCCGCCGAATCAAGATAAGACTAGTAACAGCAAGCAAATTGACAATATTGACGCCCACAACTACTTTGTGTTCTACTCGTGCATAGTAACTACGCATAGACCTAGTTCATGATGCCACTGTTGGGGAACGTTGCAGAAAACAAAAAAAATTCCTATGTTTCACCAAGATCAATCTATGGAGTCAACTAGCAACGAGAGGAGAGTGCATCTACATACCCTTGTAGATCGCGAGCAGAAGCGTTCAAGAGAACGGGGATGATGGAGTCATACTCGCCGTGATCCAAATCACCGATGACCAAGTGCCGAACGGACGGCACCTCCGCGTTCAACACACGTACGGAGCGGATGACGTCTCCTCCTTCTTGATCCAGCAAGGGGGAAGGAGAGGTTGATGAAGATCCAGCAGCACGACAGCGTGGTGGTGGACGTAGCAATGATCGCAGCAGGGCTTCACCGAGCTTCTGCGAGAGGGAGAAGTGTAGCAGGGGAGAGGGAGGCGCCAAGACTTCAGGTGCGGCTGCCCTCCCTCCCCCCTTTATATAGTCCCCCTGGGGGGGCGCCGGCCCTGGAGATGGGATCTCCCAAGGGGGGGGGGGCGGCCAAGGGGGGTGGAGTGCCCCCCCAAGGCAAGTGGAGGCGCCCCCCACCCTAGGGTTTCCAACCCTAGGCGCAGGGGGGGCCAAGGGGAGGGGGCGCACCAGCCCACTATGGGCTGGTTCCCCTCCCCACTTCGGCCCATGGGTGGCCCCACCCGGTGGACCCCCGGGACCCATCCGATGGTCCCGGTACAATACTGGTGACCCCGAATCTTTCCCGATGGCCGAAACTGCACTTCCTATATATAATTCTTCACCTCCTGACCATTCCGGAACTCCTCGTGACGTCCAGGATCTCATCCAGGACTCCGAACAACTTTCGTATTACTGCATACTCATATCTCTACAACCCTAGCATCACCGAACCTTAAGTGCGTAGACCCTACGGGTTCGGGAGACAAGCAGACATGACCGAGGCGACTCTCCGGTCAATAACCAACAGCGGGATCTGGATACCCATGTTGGCTCCCACATGCTCCTCAATGATCTCATCGGATGAACCATGATGTCGAGGCCTTAATCAATCCCGTATTCAATTCCCTTTGTCAATCGGTACGTTACTTGCCCGAGACTCGATCGTTGGTATCCCAATACCTTGTTCAGTCTCGTTACCAGCAAGTCACTTTACTCGTACCGTAATGCATGACCCCGTGATCAACCACTTGATCACATTGAGCTCATTATGATGATGCATTACCGAGTGGGCCCAGAGATACCTCTCCGTCATACGGAGTGACAAATCCCAGTCTCTATTCGTGCCAACCCAACAGACACTTTCGGAGATACCTGTAATGTATCTTTATAGTCACCCAGTTACGTTGTGACGTTTGGCATACCCAAGGCACTCCTATGGTATCCGGGAGTTGCACAATCTCATGGTCTAAGGAAATGATACTTGACATTCAGAAAAGCTACAGCAAACGAACTACACGATCTTTGTGCTATGCTTAGGTTTGGGTCTTGTCCATCACATCATTCTCCTAATGATGTGATCCCGTTATCAATGACATCCCCATGTCCATAGCCAGGAAACCATGACTATCTGTTGATCAACGAGCTAGTCAACTAGAGGCTCACTAGGGACACATCATGGTCTATGTATTCACACATGTATTACGATTTTCGGATAATACAATTATAGCATGAATAATAGACAATTATCATGAACAAGGAAATATAATAATCATTTTATTATTGCCTCTAGGGCATATTTCCAACACTCCTTGAGGGTGATCCCATAAGAGAAGGCGCAGGTCAAGGCGTTGGTCGAGCGGGTCGTCCAACTTGTCCGCGATGGAGTGACTGGGATGGACCTGCTAGAGGTCTTTCTCAGTCGATGCATCCAGCCGCTTCAGGCCCGTGACCATCCAATGTGGATGTACTCGGGACTCGAGGACTCCACTCGGATCCACCTGGAGGACGTCAGTGAAGACGCGGTGGAGAAGTGGCTGAGGGGAATCACCAGCAACAAAGACAACCCCCGGGGGTCTAGGAGGGTGATTCCATTCGACCACTCGCGCTAGCCGAAACAGGTATGATTCTGCTTTGCCAAGTATCTTCTTGATTCACTATGTGACACCTTGTTGATGGTTGACTGTATTTCCTTTGCTCGTTGTCCTTTCAGGCCCTCATTGATATGTACTCGATGCCCAATGGAGTGCAGGAGCAAGGCGTCGAGGAACGAGCGAGCGGGGGCGAGAGCGGCAAGTGGCACTCGGATGCCGAGGAGGACGCGGAGAGCGACGACTCTAGTGATGACGAGGAGGTCGACTCGCCTCCTCGCAAAGAGAGGAGATCCAAGCACGCTCACGACCCGGCGAGCACCCCGGTCCGGGCGACCGCGCCGACTGGGCAATCTTCGAAGCTCCCCCGGACATCTTCCCCCGCGCCGATCGAGAAGGCTCTGAAGTAGCTCAAGGTTGTACTGCCTCCTGCGCCAAAAGCATTGAAGGCCACCTCCAAACTACCGAAGGCTCTGCCCAGGATCAAAGTGACTGTCCCCACCATCTCCGGGTAATCATCTGATCTGTTATTTTCGTCGACTCGAGCAACAGAACGTAACCGACAGAGTGTGGACATTTGCAGTGCTGCTACATCAGGAACCTCTTCTTACCAGTACCGAGACGAGGAGATGGAAGATGCGGTTACCTCCAACCTAGGTAAAAACTCTTATGATCTTGTTCTTGATTACTTGGCCGATTGAATTCTAGCTGTTCACTTGGGGTCGACTGAACTTCTCTGCAGCTCCATCCAACGTCATTGATCTCCCAGATGACGATGAAGATGTGGCTCCTAGGTCCAGAAAGAACAAAAAGGTAGCGGCTAGCAAGACGTCTCAATAGGGGCCAACGACAACACCGACCGTCCATCAATCTGAAGACGCGGGTGGCGCCTCTGTAACTTTCCCTGTACCGTTGTCGAGTGAGCGCCCCGCACCGTCGACTGCACCAGCGTTTCCTTCAGTCGTCTAATCTCCTGCCCCGGAGTTCCAAGCTGCTGCACCTGGGTCGTCTGCTCCCTTCTTCACCAGCTACCCTGTTCCGGAAAACCAGTCGGATGCGCTGCGGAAGCCATCCATCAGGCTAACGTGATGATGGAGCGGATGGAGACGGTGCACGAGAATAATCAGGCTGCTTACGATGCCAGCGCTACTCTCCGGGCAATGTCCAAGTAAGTAGACTTTCGACTGACCTTGTTCTATTAGGATATGCTACCCGAAATATTTTCTTCCATACAATCTCCTGTTGTTTGCATCGAATCTGTACACTCACTGGGTGTTTTGTTGTCTTGTTATTTGCGCTCTTCCACTCAGTCTAGGCGAGTAGGATCTGAACTGGTGGGGGCACGCTAAGTGCACCCACTGGGTGTAGTCCCTGAGACCGCAGTCGACTGGGGTCTGAGTTCTTTCTTCCTCTCTTTTCTTCCACTCGACCCGGGCGGACCGGTCGAATGAGACCTGAACCGGTGGGGGCACGCTAAGTGCACCCACTGGGTGTAGTCCCCGAGACCGCAGTCGACTCCTGGCAGTCGACTGGGGTCTGAATAGTTTTTTTTACTTGACCCGGGCGGACCGGTCGAGTTGGGTCTGAATCAGCGGGGGCACGCCAAGTGCACCCGCTGGGTGTAGTCCCCGAGACCGCAATCGACTGCGTGCAGTCGGCTGGGGTCTAAGTGAACTCTTCAAGTTTTATTCGCTCGAAAGTAAATAACCTTTGATCTTGTCGATTGACACATCTTTTGCCTCCCGCAGAAATCTTGTACTCTCATTTCCAAGTTTGCTGAACTTGAGGAGAAGCAGAGGCAACTCAACCTCGACTTGGAGCTGGCCCAACAGAATTCGAAGAAAGCTCAAGATGAAGCTGCTAGTATGGAAGGTAACTGCCTGTCAACTGTTCACGTCGATCGTCTTTTAAAATATTTCTTCGATCTCTTGTTTGATCCGATTGCTTCTTTTGCAGAGAAAAATGAAGTTGGCTCTGGAGAAAATGGACTCGGACCTCACAGCTGCGTAGAAGGAAGCCCAGGATAAGATTTCCCTTGCAGACCAGAAGCTGGCTTCAGTCAGAGCATTGGAAGGGGAGGTGACCAAGCTGAAGTCCTGTCTCAACGAGTCTTACCGAGAAGTGAGTCGTCTGAAAAAGGACAAAATTGCCCTGAATGAAAAGTTGGAGTCTGCGGTCCACAAGAGGAATGACACGGAAGCTTATATGAGAACTCTTGCCAAGAAGCTCTATCTTATGCTCGAAGGTACTTCTTTTAAACCGACTGTGTCGATGCTTGCAAACGAATCCTGTCCTGTCGACTCACTAATTTTTTGACTGCAGAATTCTGTCAAGACTTTGACGAGGAAACCGGAAGGGTCTAGACGGGTCTGGACCCTATCGCTTTTCCAGTTTGCGACGAAACTGCCATGAACATGCTCCGACTGGAGTCTCGTGTGGCCAGCGTCACAAGTTACATCGCGCGTCTGAAGGTGGTAGTGTCACGAGTCGACTCATTGCTCTAGCCAAGGGCGACGCTTCAAAATGACCTGGAATCTCTGATGGCTCGACTCGACGAGATCCCTGATCAAGTGCAAGAATGAAGAAGTCCTCCGCCCGGTGTGGTGCTGACGTGGCGCTGTCCTTGGTGCGAGTCCACTGCAAGGAGGCTCGTGAAGACAAGCTGGCGGCGATCAAGGTCGCCAACACCAAGAGGCATGACTTCCAATCCTTCATGGAGACTTTCATCGTTACTGCCACTCGGATCGCAGACGGGATCGACTTGGACGAATTCATTGAACCTGCCAGCCCTCCTCCTACCGAGTGAACAAACTTATGAGATTTGAATCTGTCTTAAATTTGCCTTGGAATGCCGAGTTGTTGTAACCGTTAAACTCCTTCGGGCTTGATGCTCGAATACTTTTGATTTTCTGCTTGGAACTTTAGGATTTATCCGAATTGCTTTTGAGTATACTTGCGACTGCTTTTGGGATCTGCTCCGTTGTGTTTGTGGCGTAGCTTGGAGAAGAGGGCCGCAGTCGACCTGCACCTCATCATCCTTGCAGACAAGGATGGAGCGTACGTTGTATTTGTGGCGTAGCTCGAAGAAGAGGGTCGCGGCCGACCTGCGCCTCATCATCTTTGCAGACAAAGATGGAGGGTACGTTGTATTTGTGGTGTAGCTCGGAGAAGAGGGCCGCGGTCGACCTGCACCTCATCGTCCTTGCGGATTTTATAAACTTAGGCGAGCACTGGACTGCAGCTAAGCCCTCGAGCGGGAGGATTGCTCACCACTCAGTAGGATTTTACAAACTTAGGCGAGTACTGGACTATAGCTAAGCCCCCGAGTGGGAGGATTGCTCGCCACTCGGTGGGATTTTACAAACTTAGGCGAGTATTGGACTGCAGCTAAGCCCCTGAGTGGGAGTATTGCTCACCACTCGGTAGGATTTTATAAACTTAGGCGAGTACTGGACTGCAGCTAAGCCCCCGAGTGGGAGGATTGCTCACCACTCGGTAGGATTTTACAAACTTAGGCGAGTACTGGACTGCAGCTAAGCCCCCGAGTGGGAGGATTGCTCACCACTCGGTAGGATTTTACAAACTTAGGCGAGTACTGGACTGCAGCTAAGCCCCCGAGTGGGAGGATTGCTCACCACTCGGCAAGATTTTACAAACTTAGGCGAGTACTGGACTGCAGCTAAGCCCCCGAGTGGGAGGATTGCTCACCACTCAGTAGGATTTTCTTTCGAGCTTAGGCGAAACGGATTCGCGGCTAAGCCTTCCGAGTGAGAGGCTTGCTCATCACTCGGTAGGATTTTCTTTCGAACTTAGGCGAAACGGATTCGCGGCTAAGCCCACCCACTGGGGGATTTCAGAGGTAAATAAAAACAACAACAATCGTATGAGAAGACTGTAAAGCTCTTGTCTTTGATGAACAAATTACAAAGGTACTTATTACATTTTATTCGAACGACTGCTTAAGTATAAAAGGGGCGAAGCAGCTCCGCGTTCCAAGCCCGTGGCTCGTCCTTCTGATGCGCAACATTGTAAAGATGGTATGCTCCATTGTAGAGAATGTTGGTGATGATGAAGGGGCCTTCCCAAGCCGGGGTGAGCATGTGTGGTTTCTGTTGATCCACTCGAAGAACCAGGTCTCCCTCTTGAAAGGTTCGACTCCTCACATTTCTGGCGTGGAATCGACGCAAGTCTTGCTGATAAATGGTCGACCGGATCAAGGCCATCTCTCTTTCCTCCTCTAAGAGATCGACTGAATCTTGCCGGGCCTGCTCTGCTTCCTCTTCGGAGAAGAGCTCGACTTGGGGTGCGTTGTGGAGCAGGTCACTTGGCAGAACAGCTTCGGCTCCATAGACCAAAAAGAAGGGAGTTCGTCTAGTCGACTGATTGGGAGTTGTCCTCAAACCCCAAAGAACCGACGGAAGTTCATCGACCCAAGCGCTTGTTGCGTGTTTGAGATCACGCATCAGTCGGGGTTTCAGTCCTTTGAGAATTAGGCCATTCACTCTTTCTGCTTGTCCGTTCGACTGCGGGTGAGCGACTGAAGCATAGTGGACTCGTGTGCCTTGAGAAGCGCAGAAAGCTCTAAACTCATCAGAATCGAAGTTCGACCCATTGTCAGTGATGATGCTGTGTGGAACTCCATATCTGAATGTCAATTCTCTGAGAAAACTGACAGCGGTGCTGGCTTCAAGATTCTTGATAGGTTTAGCTTCGATCCATTTGGTAAACTTGTCGACTGCTATGAGCACATGAGTGAATCCACTCCTACCAGTCCTCAGTGGTCCAACCATATCCAATCCCCAAACAGCAAAAGGCCAGACGAGAGGAATGGTCTTCAGGGCTGACGCTGGCTTGTGAGACATGTCAGAGTAAAACTGACAGCCTTCACATCTGTTGACTATATCTTTCGCCATTTCATTTGCCCGCGGCCAATAGAATTCGGCTCGGTATGCTTTAGCCACGATGGCCCGAGAGGACGCATGGTGACCACAGGTTCCCGAGTGGATGTCGTTGAGGATCATTCGGCCTTCTTTTGGCGTTATGCATTTCTGACCGACTCCAGTCACACTTTCCCTGAACAATTGTCCTCTTATCACAGTAAAGGCCTTGGATCGACGGACAATCTGCCGAGCCTCTTCTTCGTCCTCTGGGAGTTCCTTCCTAAGGATGTACACGATGTACGACACTGTCCAGTCGGGAGTAATGACCAGAACCTCCATGATTAGGTCGACCACAGCTGGGACCTCGACTTCAGTCGGATCTGTGGTGCTCTTAGGCTGCGGGGGCTCTTCCGTAAAAGGATCTTCCTGAACTGTCAGTGTGTGAATATGTTCCAAAAAAACATTGTTGGGAATGGCTTCTCTCTTGGAACCAATCTTTTCCAAGTCATCGGCTGCTTGATTTTTCAGACGGGGTATGTGATGGAGCTCTAACCCCTCAAACTTCTTTTCCAACTTCCTCACCGCATTGTAGTAACCAGTCATGGCTGGGCTTCTAACGTCCCATTCTTTCATCACTTGATTGACCACCAAATCTGAGTCGTCGTAAACCATAAGGCGACGGACGCCGAGTGAAATGGCCATACATAACCCATATAGGAGTGCTTCAAATTCTGCTTCGTTATTGGAGGAGTCAAAGTGAATCTGGAGGACGTATCTGAGCTTGTCTCCTCAGGGGGATACCAGTACCACCCCAGCACCAGAACCATTCAGCATTTTGGATCCATCGAAGAACATGGTCCAGTGCTCTGAGTGAACTTGAGTCAGCAGTTGTTGTTCGATCCACTCGGCGAGGAAATCTGCTATTGCTTGGGACTTGATAGCTTTCTTTGCCTCGAACTTGATATCTGACGGAAGGAGTTCAATCGCCCAATTTGCCACTCGACCTATTGCGTCTCTGTTGTGCAGAATCTCCGATAATGGAGCGTCGCTGACGGAGTGATCAGAGAAATAGTGTGCAACCTTCTTTGTGGTCATGTAAATCCCATAAACAAGCATCTGATAGTGTGGATATCTCTGCTTTGGCGGAGTCAGAACTTAAGAAATATAATAAACTAGGCGCTGAACTTTATAAGCTTTTCCCTCTTCTTCCCGCTCGACCGTAAGTACTGTACTGACGACTTGTCCAGTGGCTGCTACATAAAGCAGTAAAGGCTCTTTGCTGATTGGGGCAGCAAGCACCGGCTGGGTGGAAAGCAGGGCTTTTAGCTCTGCAAATGCTGCATCAGCTTGAGGAGTCCACTCGAACTTATCTGACTTCTTCATCAGTCGGTAAAGAGGCAGTGCCTTTTCACCGAGGCGAGAAATGAATCGACTTAGGGCGGCCAAACAACCAGTAAGCTTCTGGACATCGTGCACACGTACAGGGCATTTCATCCGGAGTATAGCACCCACTTTCTCTGGGTTAGCATCGATCCCTCGTTCGGAAACGAGAAAACCGAGTAATTTTCCGCTCGGAACTCCAAACGTGCACTTTGATGGATTAAGCTTGATATCATATCTTCTGAGGTTGGCAAAGGTTTCAGCAAGGTCAGCCAGTAGGTCGGAACCTTTACGTGACTTGACCACAATATCATCCATGTATGCTTCCACATTCCGACTGATCTGAGTGAGCAGGCACTTCTGAATCATCCGCATGAATGTGACTCCAGCGTTCTTCAAACCGAATGGCATGGTGACATAACAGAAGCACCCAAATGGGGTGATGAAAGCTGTTTTTATCTCGTCGGGTCCATACAGACGGATCTGGTGGTACCCGGAGTAGGCGTCCAAAAAGTACAAATGCTTGCACCCCGCAGTTGAGTCGACTATCTGGTCGATACGAGGGAGAGGAAAGTGATCTTTCGGGCAGGCCCGATTGATATGTCTGAAGTCGATGCACATGCGAAGTGAGTCATCCTTCTTTGGGACCATGACAACATTAGCTAACCACTCAGAGTGGTAAATATCACGGATAAACTCAGCTACCAAAAGCCGAGCCACCACTTCACCGATTGCCTTCCTCTTCTGTATGGCGGACCGTCGAAGATGTTCCTTGACTGGTTTCACTTTTGGGTCGACTCGCAAATGATGCTCAGTCAGTCCCCTGGGAACACCTGGCATGTCTGAAGGTTTCCATGCAAAGATGTCCCAGTTCTCACAGAGGAACTGGGTGAGCGCTTCTACCTATTTGGAGTCGAGTGTTGTTGAAATGTGAGTCGGAGCAGCATTGGGATCCGTCGGGTGAATGTGAATCGACTTTGTTTCGCCAGACGACTAGAATGCTGAATCCGTGGCGGGCTTCTTGGCTCGCAACAAATCACTCGGATATACATTTTTTTGATATTCTTGCAACTCTACTACGACCATCTATGCATCGGCGATCTTTGAGCCTTCTGGAAGCACTCTTCCGCCTTTTTCCGACTACCAGTGATAGTGATCACCCCTTTGGGACCAGGCATCTTCAATTTGAGGTACATGTAACATGGTCGAGCCATAAAACGTGCATAAGCTGGCCTGCCCAGAATAGCATGATAGGCACTCTGGAAATCCACAACTTCCAATGTCAACTTTTTTTGCGGTAATTCTTGGAATCACCGAAAACCACGTCGAGAGTAATCTGGTCGAGTGATGCAGCCTTCTTGCTAGGAATGACCCCATGGAAAGTCATATTACTTTCGCTGAGTCTGGACATCGGAATGCCCATTCCTTTCAACGTCTCTGCATACAGTATGTTCAGGCCACTGCCACCATCCATCAGAACCTTAGTCAGTCGGGTGCCTTCGACTACTGAGTCGACCACCAACGCTTGCCTTCCAGGGGTGGCTATGTGCGCTGGGTGATCGGACTGGTCGAATGTGATGGCAGTCTGGGACCACTTCAAATAACTGGGTGTCACTGGAGCGACAATGTTCACTTCTCTGTTGATGACTTTCAATCGACTTTTACTCTTCCTCATCCTCAACCTTGTCTGCTTCTTTCTCCTTTTCCTTGGGCTGTTTCTCTCAGAATTGTTGGATTAGGAGTCGACACTGCCGAGTGGTATGCTTCGGGTAAATGAAATTACCCTCTTCATCTTTTTTGGTGTGGATGTGGCATGGCAAATCCAGCACATCATTTCCATCTTGATCTTTTACCTTCTTGGGGTTCCACGGTCCCTTGGGCTTCCCCTTGAACTTTCCTTGAGTCACGGCTAAGGCATCACCAGGGGCAGCTGGCTCGGCTTTGCGCTTCTGCTTCCGACTGGAGTTTCCTCCTCTGGTTTCATGGGCGACTGTTTTGTGCTTGTCACTCCGGAGTTGGTCTTCTTCTTCACCGTTGGCATATTTGGTGGCAATTTCCATCATCCGAGTCAGAGTCATATCTCCTGTCCGACCGGATTTCATATTCAACTCCCGATACTTGACGCCTTCTTTAAAGGCACAAATTGCCTGATGATCAGACACGTTCTCCATCGTGTGATGCAATGTGATCCATCTCTGGATATAATCCCTCAAAGTCTCATTCGGTTTCTGAACACAGCACTGTAATTCGGTCAACCCTGCCGGTCGTTTGCAAGTACCTTCAAATGTTCTGACAAATACTCGGGCGAGATCTTCCCAAGTGTAAATACTACTAGGTGTTAACTGATTCAGACATGCTCTAGCCGAGCCCTCCAACATCAGAGGAAGGTGTTTCATGGCCACTTCATCATTGCCGCCACCAATCTGGACAGCCACTCGGTAGTCTTCAAGCCAAGTGTCCGGCTTGGACTCACCAGTGAACTTACTGACTCCAGTCGCCAACCTGAAGTTGGGGGGAATCACTGCAGCCCTGACGGCTCTGCTGAAGCACTCCGGACCTGAGATATGCACCCTGCTGCTGGTTGGTAGATCTCTGTCACGACCTTCTCAGTGAGCCCTGTTTCTGTCGACCAAGCCCTGAACGAGAATAGATCTCGCATCAAAGCCTGGTTCTCTGGGGTCGACTGGAGCCCCTCGCCGATACTGTGAGGGCGTCTGTCATCATGTTGTCGGGGAACATACGACCCACTCCTTGGAGGAGGCGTGGGCACTTGACGATGATCATCGCGATCGACTCGGTGATCATACTGTTCACTATTTCTGTACTGATCTTGTCGATCTCCACGTCCCTCACGCCTCGGGGGCGATCTTGGGCTATGAGCCGACTGAACTGTGTCTGCAACCACGGATCTGCTATCGATCTTATTCCGCGACTGAGATACTGCTGTATTCTGCTCTCCCGGCGCACGGAGCAAGGCCCGGATCTGCACCAGACCTCGACTAGCTTCTGACTGGAAAGGTTGGATCGACTCCGCTATCCGGGCTGCAGCTAGGTGATTCTGGATCAGAGTTCGGTATACCTGAGTCGGAGGCAGAAAGAGTTGACGTCGACTGGATTTGGGAGCACGCTATCGAGCACGCTCATCAAGTGCGCGCTGGAGATTCTCCAGTCGAGTGCGCTCAGCCAAGTTGGCCAGGCACGCCTCCTCCAAGGCCCGGGCCTCAGGGGTTTCTCCAACGATAGGAGTGTGAAGTGCATCCATGTTCCGGGGGAGAAGTTCTTCTCTCTGCTGCGAAGAGAGGAGTTCGGGGCGGTACTCTTCATGAATACGCGACGGATCACCGTCCGCATTGTCTCCGTCTTCACGGGTGAAGCCAGGAGGACTACGTGGTCCATTGGCTATCAAAACTTCCGCCGCTGGGTCGCTGTTGTCGCACTCGGATGCAGTCTCTATGGAGCCAGTCGACAGATCGAACAGGCCCTAGAGGGTTTCGTCGGGCTCGATTGCCGCGACTTGGGGGGTGGTCGACTGGCGAGCCACCACATGCTTCACCCACCGCTGAAGCCTCGATCGACCGGAACATTTGCTCCAGCGGGCCGCAGGGAGGGGGAAACAATAAGAGTTGACCGATACTGGGTCGACGGCTGCCGCAGGCGGACGCCACGGACGCACGCGCGAAAGTGCGTTGCCCCACGGACGGGGAGTGCGTCGACGTTGAGTGGACCCTCCTAAAGCCAAGCGGAGTCGTCGGCGACAAACACGAGCGCGCCGAGATGGATCTCGCGGCCCTCAGCCAAACCTCCGCCTGAAACCATGATGAAGGGGACCGGAAAATTGCAACTTCTCCAAAAAGTCGCTAAGACACCTGCCCCAAGGTGGGCGCCAACTGTCGTGGTTCTAGATCTGACAGTAGAATGGGGGGTAGGAATGTAGAGGCAAGATCCTAGCTATGGAGGAGTTTTACACACGAGTTTTACGAGTTCATACCCTTCTCGGAGGAAGTAATAGCCCTACATCTCGGAGCCCGGAGGCGGTCGATTGGATTATGCGCGTGTGAGTTAACGGGGGTGCGAACCCTTGTCCCCGAGGAGGGGGTGGCTTATATAGAGTTCGCCAGACCCCTCCCGCCCTCAGTTACAAAGAGTTTTAAGGTGCATAAAGGTAGAGACGTTACTGGTAACGCCTGTAATAAAAGTACATAAATGACCATTAAAGCTATGACTTAAATCCCGACCATTGCAGAGTGAATGGCTCTTAGTCTTCTGGTAGTCGAGTGGTTGTTTGTACGGTCGAGTGTCTTCAAGACTGTCAAGTGGAACATGGTTTTATGATTGAGTGAATGATGATTTTTCTTCGACTGCTTCTGGTTCTTTAAGGGATGTCCTTGGGGAGGGTATCTTGATCAGATCCATGACCCTACCCTAGGTACATGACTTCATCAGGGGGCGCGCCCAGGGGGGTAGGGCGCGCCCCCCACCCTCGTGGGCAGGGTGTGCCCCCCTGGTGAAGTTCTTGCTCTCAGTATTTTTTATATATTTGGAAAACATCTTCCGTGAAGTTTCAGGACTTTTGGAGCTGTGCAGAATAGGTCTCTAATATTTGCTCCTTTTCCAGCCCAGAATCCCAGCTGCCGGCATTCTCCCTCTTTATGTAAACCTTGTAAAATAAGAGAGAATAGGCATTATTGTGACATAATGTGTAATGACAGCCCATAATGCAATAAATATTGATATAAAAGCATGATGCAAAATGGACGTATCAACTCCCCCAAACTTAGACCTCGCTTGTCCTCAAGCGAAAAGCCGAAATCGAAAAATATGTCCACATGTTTAGAGATAGAGGTGTCGATAAAAATAAAATACAGACATGCGGGCATCATGGTCATTCTTAGAACAACAACTCATATAATTCTTTGTCATGTAATCTCTAATGCTAGAGTAATAATTCAATCACAATATCAAGTATGAATTGTAAACTTCATTGAAAAGTAATAAACTACAATTTCAGTCATTGAAGCAATTGCAATTTATCATAACATAGGAAAGAGTCAATGTATAAGAGCTTTTCAGCAAGTCCACATACTCAACTATCATATAGTCTTTCACAATTGCTGACACTCACGCAATACTTATGGGTATGGAGTTTTAATCAGACACAGAGAAAGATAGGGGCTTATAGTTTTGCCTCCCAACGTTTTACCTCAAGGGTAATGTCAACAGTAATAGTTCATGAAAACTCACATCCAATTAGCCATATATACCAGGATCTTTCCAACATATTGTGCTTGCCAAAGGATAAAATGTAAAAAGGAAGGGTGAAGATCACCATGACTCTTATGCAATATAGGAGATAAAAGTAAAAGATAGGCCCTTCGCAGAGGGAAGCAGAGGTTGTCATGTGCTTTTATGGTTGGATGCACAAAATCTTAATGCAAAAGAACGTCACTTTATATTGCCACTTCTGATATGGATCTTTATTATGCAGTCTGTCGCTTTTATTACTTCCATATCACACGATCGTATAAATTTTATTTTCTCCCACACTAATAAGTCATACATATTTAGAGAGCAATTTTTATTGCTTGCACCGATGACAACTTACTTGGAGGATCTTACTCAATCCATAGGTAGGTATGGTGGACTCTCATGGCAAAACTGGTTTAAGGGTATTTAGAAGCACAAGTAGTATCTCTACTTGGTGCAATGAATTTGGCTAGCATGAGGGGGAAAGGCAAGCTCATCATGTTGGATGTTCCATGACAATATAATTTATCTCAGATGTAAGAAAACATAACCCATTACGTTGTCTTCCTTGTCCAACGTCAACTCTTTTAGCATGTCATATTTTAATGAGTGCTCACAATCATAAAAGATGTCCAAGATAGTATATCTATATGTGAAGACCTCTCTTTCTTTATTACTTCCTATTAATTGCAACGATGACCAAAACTGTGTTTGTCAACCCTCAGTAACTTTTATTCATCATACTCTTTCTATGTGAGCTCATTACTCTCCATAAGACTCACATGATCTCTTTGTTTATTTTTATTTCTTTCTCTTTTATTTTATTCCATTAGGATCATGGCAAAATAATCAAGCCCTTTACTCAAAACTAATCTTTATTATATAGCTCACGGACTCAATTACATAGGAAGATAATAAAGCAAAACTCACAACTAAATCATACTAAGAACTTTTATTCTACTAGATCAAGATATTACCAAAAGGATTGAACTAAGAAAAACGGTAAAGATAAAAGTGATGGTGATACGATACCGGGGCACTCCCCCAAGCTCGGCAGTTGCCAAGTGGAGTGCCCATACCAGATACTCAATTCTTCTTTGTTGATGGAGATGGTGTGATTTTGTTGATGGCGTAGGCTTGTCGTCCTTCTTCCAAGGCATTGGCTCACCATCATAGAAGGATGACCAAGTCTCCTGAAACCTCAAATCTGCAGCCAAACTCATCCTCTTGAATCTATATTCATAGTCACAGTTTTGGTTTTGCAGGTCATATATCTAGGCTTGGAGGTGCTCGTTTTTCTCATGAAGCTTGAAGATTGCCTCCCCAATGTCCTTGACGTCCAGCTTGTGGTTGTTGGTGAACTCCGTGATCATAATGTGATTGGAATCGAGTCCACGCTCCACCATATCCTGACACTTGAAAACTTCTTGCTCCAATGCCTCCAGCCTTGCCTCCGTGCTTCCAGTCTTCCTTGGTCCCTCAGCATCGCGGATGTGCAACAACCAATCACGCATCTCAATGGTTTGAGGGTGTTGCAGCACTTCTACGAGGTAGGGGTTGATGACCTTCTCGAAGAACTGGTCCTTGGGGGCGCTTGAAGACGACATGACGACCTGGATCTGTTAGAAAGACAGCTCGAAACAAAAACATGGGATTTTTGCGTGATACGGGAGTCAAAACCTCCGGGAGATTATATAATGAATTTTTATCGATCAAAATACGTGTCGTGTATGAAAACGGAGTCCGGAGAGCACACGAGGTGCCCACGAGGTAGGGGGGCGCGCCCTCCACCCTCGTGGAGGCCTCGTGTCCTTCCCGGACTGCTGCTTATTTTTCTATTTTTCTAAATATTCCAAAACATAGAAATATTGCCTTAAAAACTGTTTTGGAGTCGGTTTACTTACCGTACCACATACCTATTCCTTTTCGGAGTCTGAAACGTTCCGGAAAGTGCCCCTTATGTATTCCTTCGGGGTTACGGTCTCAATAACATTGGTTTCAACATTTATGGGATTACCTGAGATATAGTGTTTGATTCTTTGACCGTTCACCACCTTCGGATTTGTGCCTTCGAAGTTGTTGATTTTTATGGCACCGGAACGGTAGACCTCCTCGATAACGTAAGGACCTTCCCATTTAGAGAGAAGTTTTCCTGCAAAAAATCTTAAACGAGAGTTGTATAGCAATACATAATCACCTACATTAAACTCACGCTTTTGTATCCTTTTGTCATGCCATCTTTTAACTTTTTCTTTAAACAACTTGGCATTTTCGTAGGCTTGGGTTCTCCATTCATCAAGTGAGCTAACATCAAATAACCTCTTCTCACCGGCAAGTTTAAAATCATAATTACGTTCTTTAATAGCCCAATAAGCCTTGTGTTCTAGTTCGAGAGGTAAGTGACATGCTTTTCCATAGACCATTTTATACGGAGACATACCCATAGGATTTTTATATGCAGTTCTATAGGCCCATAATGCATCATCAAGTTTCTTGGACCAATTCTTTCTAGACCTATTAACAGTCTTTTGCAAAATTAATTTGAGTTCTCTATTACTCAATTCTACTTGACCACTAGACTGAGGGTGATAGGGAGATGCAATTCTATGATTAACATCATATTTAGCAAGCATTTTACGGAAAGCACCATGAATAAAATGTGAACCACCATGAGTCATTAAATATCTAGGGACTCCAAATCTTGGAAAAATAACTTCTTTAAGCATTTTAATAGAAGTGTTATGATCAGCACTACTAGTTGGAATAGCTTCTACCCACTTAGTAACGTAATCAACAACAACTAAAATATGTGTATAACCATTAGAGGAAGGGAAAGGTCCCATATAGTCAAAGCCACAAACATCAAATGGTTCAATAACAAGTGAATAATTCATAGGCATTTCTTGACGTCTACTAATATTACCAATTCTTGGACATTCATCACAAGATAAGACAAACTTACAGGCATCCTTGAAGAGAGTAGGCCAATAAAAACCAGATTACAGTACCTTATGTGCAGTTCTATCTCCAGCATGGTGTCCTCCATAAGCTTCGGAGTGACACTTGCGTAGGATCTGTTCCTGTTCATGCTCAGGTACACAACGTCTAATAACACCATCCACTCCTTCTTTATAAAGATGTGGGTCATCCCAAAAGTAATGCCTCAAATCATAGAAGAACTTTTTCTTTTGCTGGTATGTGAAACTAGGTGGTATAAACTTAGCAACAATGTAATTAGCATAATCAGCATACCATGGAGCAGTATGAGAAGCATTTATGACATTTAATTGCTCATCAGGAAAGCTATAATCAATAGGTAGTGGGTCATCAAGCACATTTTCTAACCTAGACAAGTTGTCTGCAACGGGGTTCTCAGCTCCTTTTCTATCAACAATATGCAAATCAAATTCTTGTAGAAAGAGAACCCATCTAATAAGTCTAGGTTTAGCATCTTTCTTTTCCATAAGATATTTAATAGAAGCATGATCAGTGCGAATAGTTACTTTAGAATCAACAATATAAGGTCTAAACTTATCACAAGCAAATACAACTGCTAAGAATTCTTTTTCAGTAGTAGCATAATTTCTTTGAGAATTGTCTAGAGTTTTACTAGCATATTGAATAACATTTAGTTTCTTATCAACTCTTTGTCCTAGAACAACACCTACAGCATAATCACTAGCATCACACATAATTTCAAAGGGTAAATTCCAATCAGGTGGCTGAACAATAGGTGTACAAATCAATGCTTTCTTAAGTATTTCAAATGCTTCTACACAATCATCATCAAAGACAAATGGTATATCTTTTTGTAATAAATTAGTCAGAGGCTGAGAAATTTTTGAGAAGTCCTTAATGAACCTTCTATAAAAACCGGCATGACCAAGGAAACTTCTTATACCTTTGATGTCTTTGGGACATGGCATCTTTTCAATAGCATCAACCTTTGCTTTATCAACTTCAATACCTCTTTCAGAAACTTTATGCCCCAATACAATACCTTCATTAACCATAAAGTGGCACTTTTCCCAATTCAAGACAAGATTGGTTTCTTCACATCTCTGCAAAACTCGATCAAGGTTGCTCAAGCAATCATCAGAAGAAGATCCATAGACAGAAAAGTCGTCCATGAAAACCTCACAAATATTTTCACAAAAGTCACAGAATATAGCCATCATGCATCTTTGAAAGGTAGCAGGTGCATTACATAAACCAAAAGGCATACGTCTATAAGCAAAAGTACCAAAAGGGCATGTAAAAGTAGTCTTTGATTGATCTTTGGCTGACACAGGTATTTGAGAGAAACCAGAATAACCATCTAGAAAGCAAAAATGTGTATGTTTGGACAATCTTTCTAGCATTTGATCGATAAAAGGTAAGGGGTAATGATATTTTTAGTAGCCTTATTTAATTTGCGGAATTCAATTACCATCCTATAACCTGTAATAATTCTTTAAGGAATCAATTCATCTTTATCATTAGGAACAACAGTAATACCTCCCTTCTTAGGGACACAATGGACAGGGCTTACCCATTGACTATCAGCAACGGGATAAATTGTACCTGCCTCAAGGAGCTTTAGTATCTCCTTTCTTACCACTTCTTTCATTTTAGGATTTAGCCGGCGTTGATGATCACGAACTGGTTTAGCATCTTATTCCAAATTAATTTTATGTTGACATAGACTGGGACTAATGCCCTTAAGATCATCAAGAGTATACCCAATAGCAGCGCGGTGCTTCTTCAGAGTTTTCAATAATCTCTCTTCTTCATGTTCTGAAAGGTTAGCACTAATATAACAGGATATATCTTTTTCTCATCAAGATAAGCATATTTAAGAGTATCAGGTAATGGTTTAAGCTCAAATACGGGATCACCCTTGGGTGGAGGAGGATCTCCTAGGATTTCAACAGGTAAATTGTTTTTCAGAATAGGTTCCTGTTTAAAGAATACTTCATCTAATTCCCTTCTTTCATTCATAAACATATCATTTTCATGGTCTAGCAAGTATTGTTCTAAAGGATCACTAGGAGGTACGGCAATAGAAGCAAGACCAATAATTTCATCCTTACTAGGTAATTCTTCTTCATGGTGTTGTCTACTAAATTTAGAAAAAATAAATTCATGAGTCATATCATCTAAACCAATAGTAACAACATCTCTTTTGCAATCTATGGTAGCATTAACAATATTTAAGAAGGGTCTACCAAATATAATGGGACAAAAGCTATCTTGTGGGGAACCAAGAACAAGAAAATCAGCAGGATATTTAGTTTTCCCACACAAGACTTCAACATCTCTAACAATTCCCATTGATGAAATAGTATCTCTATTGGCAAGTTTAATTGTGACATCAATATCTTCCATCTCAGCAGGTGCAATATCATGCATAACTTCTTTGTATAAGGAATAAGGTATTGCACTAGCACTAGCACCCATATCACATAAGCCATGATAACAATGATCTCCTATTTTAACAGAAATAACATGCATGCCTACCACAGGTCTAGGTTTATCTTTATCACGGGGTTTAGCAATTCTAGCAGTTTCATCACAGAAATAAATAACACGCCCATCAATATTATCAGACAAGAGATCTTTAACAATAGCGATATTAGGTTCAAATTTAACTTGCTCGGGAGGTGTATATGTTTTAATATTGCTTTTACAAACTATAGCTGAAGCTTTAGCATGATCCTTTATCCTAACAGGGAAAGGTGGTTTCTCAACATAAGAAGTAGAAACAATAGGATCATTATAAGTGATAGTGTTTTCTTCAACTTTAATAGGTGCAGATACTTTTACTTCTATGGGAGGATGATATTTAAACCACTTCTCCTTGGGGAGATCAACATAGGCAGCAAAAGATTCATAGAAAGAAGCTACTATCTTAGAGCCAAGTCCATATTTAGTGCTAAATTTACGAAAAATATCGGTATCCATAAAAGATTTAACACAATCAAAACTAGGTGTCATACCTGACTCCTTACCATTGTCGAGGTCCCAATCTTCAGAGTTGCATTTAATTCTTTCCAATAAATCCCATTTGAATTCAATAGTCTTCATCATAAAAGAGCCAGCACAAGAAGTATCAAGCATGATGCGATTGTTACCAGAAAGCCGAGCATAAATTTTTTGAATAATCATTTCTCTTGAGAGCTCATGATTGGGGCATTAATATAACATCGATTTAAGCCTCCCCCAAGCTTGAGCGATGCTTTCTCCTTTGCGAGGCCAAAAATTATATATGTAATTGCGATCACGATGAACAAGGTGCATAGGATAAAACTTCTGATGAAATTCCAATTTCAATCGTTTGTAATTCCAAGACCTCATATCATCACATAGCCTATACCATGTCGATGCATCTCCCCTCAAAGATAAAGGGAAGACCTTCTTCTTAACAACATCTCCGGGTACACCTGCAAGCTTAAATAATACACAAACTTCATCCACATATATCAGATGTTCATCAGGATGTTTTGTTCCATCTCCTAAAAAAGGATTAGCTAGCAGTTTTTCTATCATACCCGCAGGAACTTCAAAGCAAGCATTTTCATTTTCATTTCAGTAGGTACAGTAGGTTGAGGAGCAACTCTTTGCTCTACTGGTCGGGTGAAGATACCCTGAACAAGCCCCTCAGAGGATTACTTTCCATGGTGACAAGTGACAGTAAATTTTAGCACACTATATAAATTTTTCCTTACCAAATTCCACCTACCAAAGGCGCTTCACTCCCCGGCAACGGTGCCAGAAAAGAGTCTTGATGACCCACAAGTATAGGGGATCTATCGTAGTCCTTTCGATAAGTAAGAGTGTCGAACCCAACGAGGAGCAGAAGGAAATGATAAGCGGTTTCCAGCAAGGTATTCTCTGCAAGTACTGAAATAAGTGGTAACAGATAGTTTTGTGATAAGATAATTTGTAACGAGCAACAAGTAACAAAAGTAAATAAGGTGCAGAAAGGTGGCCCAATCCTTTTTGTAGCGAAGGACAAGCCTGGACAAACTCTTATATGATGTAAAGCGCTCCCGAGGACACATGGGAATATCGTCAAGCTAGTTTTCATCATGTTCATATGATTCACGTTCAGTACTTTGATAATTTGGTATGTGGGTGGACCGGTGCTTGGGTGCTGCCCTTACTTGGACAAGCATCCCAATTATGATTAACCTCTATTGCAAGCATCCGCAACTACAACAAAAGTATTAAGGTAAACCTAACAATAGCATGAAACATATGGATCCAAATCAGCCCCTTACGAAGCAACGCATAAACTAGGGTTTAAGCTTCTGTCACTCTAGCAACCCATCATCTACTTATTACTTCCCAATGCCTTCCTCTAGGCCCAAATAATGGTGAAGTGTCATGTAGTCGACGTTCACATAACACCACTAGAGGAGAGACAACATACATCTCATCAAAATATTGAACGAATACCAAATTCACATGACTACTAATAGCAAGACTTCTCCCATGTCCTCAGGAACAAAAGTAACAACTCACAAAGCATAAACATGTTCATAATCAGAGAGGTATTAATATGCATATAGGATCTGAACATATGATCTTCCACCAATTGAACCAACTAGCATCAACTACAAGGAGTAATTAACACTACTAGCAACCTAGCCAATCCCGGACTTGGAGACAAGAATTGGATACAAGAGATGAACTAGGGTTTTGAGATGAGATGGTACTGATAAAGATGTTGATGGAGATTGCCCTCTCCCGATGAGAGGAGCGTTGGTGATGACGATGGCGATGATTTCCCCCTCTGAGAGGGAAGTTTCCCCGGCAGAACAGCTCCACCAGAGCCCTAGATTGGTTCCGCCAAGGTTCCGCCTCGTGGCAGCGGAGTTTCGTCCGAGAAGATGGCTTATGATTTTTTTTCCCATCGAAAGACTCCATATAGCAGAAGATGGCCACCAGAGGGCCACTAGGGGGCCCACGAGGTAGGGGGCATGCCCAGGGGGTAGGGCGCGCCCCCACCCTCGTGGGCAGGGTGTGGCCCCCTTGGTGAAGTTCTTGCTCTCAGTATTTTTTATATATTTGGAAAACATTTTCTGTGAAGTTTCAGGACTTTTGGAGCTGTGCAGAATAGGTCTCTAATATTTGCTCCTTTTCCAGCCCAGAATCCCAGCTGCCGGCATTCTCCCTCTTTATGTAAACCTTGTAAAATAAGAGAGAATAGGCATAAGTATTGTGACATAATGTGTAATAACAACCCATAATGCAATAAATATTGATATAAAAGCATGATGCAAAATGGACGTATCAACCACTAGTTTCAAGAAAATGGGTAAAGGGAAGAAGAAGGGGAACTTCAAGAAGAACGGCAAACAAGTTCCTGCTCAAGAGAAGAAACCCAAGTCTGGTCCTAAGCCTGAAACTGAGTGCTTCTACTGCAAACAGACTGGTCACTGGAAGCGGAACTGCCCCAAGTATCTGGCAGATATGAAGGATGGCAAGGTGAACAAAGGTATATGTGATATACATGTTATTGATGTGTACCTTACTAATGCTCGCAGTAGCACCTGGGTATTTGATACTGGTTCTATTGCTAATAATTGCAACTCGAAACAGGGACTACGGATTAAGCAAAGATTGACTAAGGACGAGGTGACGATGCGCGTGGGAAATGGTTCCAAAGTCGATGTGATCGCAGTCGGCACGCTACCTCTACATCTACCTTCGGGATTAGTTTTAGACCTGAATAATTGTTATTTGGTGCCAGCGTTAAGCATGAACATTATATCTGGATCTTGTTTGATGCAAGACGGTTATTCATTTAAATCAGAGAATAATGGTTGTTCTATTTATATGAGTAATATCTTTTATGGTCATGCACCCTTGAAGAGTGGTCTATTCTTATTGAATCTCGATAGTAGTGATACACATATTCATAATATTGAAGCCAAAAGATGCAGAGTTGATAATGATAGTGCAACTTATTTGTGGTACTGCCGTTTAGGTCATATTGGTGTAAAGTGCATGAAGAAACTCTATGCTGATGGACTTTTGGAACCACTAGATTATGAATCACTTGGTACTTGCGAACCATGCCTCATGGGCAAGATGACTAAAACGCCGTTCTCTGGAACTATGGAGCGAGCAACAGATTTGTTGGAAATCATACATACAGATGTATGTGGTCCGATGAATGTTGAGGCTCGCGGCGGGTATCGTTATTTTCTCACCTTCGTAGATGATTCAAGCAGATATGGTTATATCTACTTAATGAAACATAAATCTGAAATATTTGAAAAGTTCAAAGAATTTCAGACTGAAGTTGAAAATCATGGTAACAAGAAAATAAAGTTTCTACGATCTGATCGTGGAGGAGAATATTTGAGTTACGAGTTTGGTCTTCATTTGAAACAATGCAGAATAGTTTCGCAACTCACGCCACCCAGAACACCACAGCGTAATGGTGTGTCCGAATGTCGTAATCGTACTTTACTAGATATGGTGCGATCTATGATGTCTCTTACTGATTTACCGCTATCATTTTGGGGTTATGCTTTAGAGACGGCTGCATTCACGTTAAATAGGGCACCATCGAAATCCGTTGAGACGACGCCTTATGAACTGTGGTTTGGCAAGAAACCAAAGTTGTCGTTTCTTAAAGTTTGGGGCTGCAATGCTTATGTGAAAAAACTTCAACCTGATAAGCTCGAACCCAAATCAGAGAAATGTGTCTTCATATGATACCCAAAGGAAACTGTTGGGTACACCTTCTATCACAGATCTGAAGGCAAAATGTTTGTTGCTAAATTTGGATCCTTTCTAGAGAAGGAGTTTCTCTCGAAAGAAGTGAGTGGGAGGAAAGTAGAACTTGATGAGGTAACTGTACCTGCTCCCTTATTAGAAAGTAGTTCATCACAGAAACTGGTTCCTGTGACACCTACACCAATTAGTGAGGAGGTTAATGATGATGATCATGAAACTTCAGATCAAGTTGTTACTGAACCTCGTAGGTCAACCAGAGTGAGATCCGCACCAGAGTGGTATGGTAATCCTATTCTGGAGGTTATGTTGCTAGACCACGACGAACCTATGAACTATGAAGAAGCGATGGTGAGCCCATATTCCGCAAAATGGCTTGAGGCCATGAAATCTGAGATGGGATCCATGTATGAGAAGTGTGGACTTTGGTTGACTAGCCCGTTGATCGGCAAGCCATTGAAAATAAATGGATCTTCAAGAAGAAGACTGACGCTCACGGTAATGTTACTGTCTATAAAGCTTGACTTGTTGCAAAAGGTTTTTGACAAGTTCAAGGGATTGACTACGATGAGACTTTCTCACCCGTAGCGATGCTTAAGTCTATTCGAATCATGTTAGCAATTGCTACAATTTATGATTATGAAATTTGGCAAATGGATGTCAAAATTGCATTCCTGAATAGATTTCTGAAATAAGAGTTGTATATGATGCAACCGGAAGGTTTTGTCGATCCAAAGGGAGCTAACAAATTGTGCAAGCTCCAACGATCCATTTATGGACTGGTGCGAGCCTCTCGGAGTTGGAATAAACATTTTGATAGTGTGATCAAAGCATATGGTTTTATACAGACTTTTGGAGAAGCCTGTATTTACAAGAAAGTGAGTGGGAGCTCTGTAGCATTTCTGATATTATATGTGGATGACATATTGTTGATTGGAAATGATATAGAATTTCTGGATAGCATAAAAGGATATTTGAATAAGAGTTTTTCAATGAAAGACCTCGGTGAAGCTCCTTATATATTGGGCAGCAAGATCTATAGAGATAGATCGAGACGCTTAATTGGACTTTCACAAAGCACATACCTTGACAAAGTTTTGAAGAAGTTCAAAATGGATCAAGCAAAGAAAGGGTTCTTGCCTATGTTACAAGGTGTGAAGTTGAGTAAGACTCAATGCCCGACCACTGCAGAAGATAGAGAGAAAATGAAAGATGTTCCCTATGCTTCAGCCATAGGCTCTATCATGTATGCAATGCTGTGTACCAGACCTGATGTGTGCCTTGCTATTAGTTTAGCAGGGAGTTACCAAAGTAATCCAGGAGTGGATCACTGGACAGCGGTCAAGAACATCCTGAAATACCTGAAAAGGACGAAGGATATGTTTCTCATTTATGGAGGTGACAAAGAGCTCATCGTAAATGGTTACGTCGATGCAAGCTTTGACACTGATCCGGACGATTCTAAATCGCAAACCGGATACGTGTTTTTATTAAACGGTGGAGCTGTCAGTTGGAGCAGTTCTAAACAAAGCGTCGTAGCGGGATCTACATGTGAAGCGGAGTACATAGCTGCTTCGGAAGCAGCAAATGAAGGAGTCTAGATGAAGGAGTTCATATCCGATCTATGTGTCATACCTAGTGCATCGGGTCCAATGAAAATCTTTTGTAACAATACTGGTGCAATTGCTTTAGCAAAGGAATCCAGATTTCACAAGAGAACCAAACACATCAAGAGACGCTTCAACTCCATCCGGGATCAAGACCAGGTGGGAGACATAGAGATTTGCAAGATACATACGGATCTGAATGTTGCAGACCCGTTGACTAAGCCTCTTCCATGAGCAAAACATGATCAGCACCAAGGCTCCATGGGTGTTAGAATCATTACTGTGTAATCTAGATTATTGACTCTAGTGCAAGTGGGAGACTGAAGGAAATATGCCCTAGAGGCAATAATAAAGTTATTATTTATTTCCTTATATCATGATAAATGTTCATTATTCATGCTAGAATTGTATTAACCGGAAACATGATACATGTGTGAATACATAGACAAAACAGAGTGTCACTAGTATGCCTCTACCTGACTAGCTCGTTGAATCAAAGATGGTTATGTTTCCTAACCATAGACAAAGAGTTGTCATTTGATTAACGGGATCATATCATTAGGAGAATGATGTGATTGACCTGACCCATTCCGTTAGCTTAGCACTTGATCATTTAGTTTGTTGCTATTGCTTTCTTCATGACTTATACATGTTCCTGTGACTATGAGATTATCCAACTCCCGTTTGCCGGAGGAACACTTTGTGTGCTACCAAACGTCACAACGTAACTGGGTGATTATAAAGGTGCTCTACAGGTGCCTCCAAAGGTACTTGTTGGGTTGGCGTATTTCAAGATTAGGATTTTTCACTCTGATTGTCGAAGAGGTATCTCTGGGCCCACTCGGTAATACACATCACTAAAGCCTTGCAAGCATTGTAACTAATGATTTAGTTGCGGGATAATGTATTACAAAACGAGTAAAGAGACTTGCCAGTAACGAGATTGAACTAGGTTTTGAGATACTGACGATCGAATCTCGGGCAAGAAACATACGGATGACAAAGGGAACAACGTATGTTGTTATGCGGTTTGACCGATAAAGATCTTTGTAGAATATGTAGGAGCCAATATGAGCATCTAGGTTCCGCTATTGGTTATTGACCGGAGACGTGTCTCGGTCATGTCTACATAGTTCTCGAACCCGTAGGGTCCGCATGCTTAAAGTTCGATGACGATTATATTATAAGTTTATGTGTTTTGATGTACCTAAGGTAGTTCGGAGTCCCGGATGTGATCACGGACATGACGAGGAGTCTTGAAATGGTCGAGACATGAAGATTTATATATTGGACGACTATATTCGGACACCGGAATGGTTCCGGGGGTTATCGGATATATACCGGAGTACCAGGGGGTTACCGGAACCCCTCGGGGGTTATTGGGCCTCATGGGCCCAAAGTGGTGGAAGAGGAGAGGCATCAGGAGGTGGCACGCGACCCCCTTGCCCCAATCCGAATTGGGAAAGGGAAGGGGGCGGCGGCCCCCCTTCTCCTTCTTTCTCTCCACCTCCTCCTTCCCCCTTCTCCTAGTTGGAATAGGAAAGGGGGGCAAAACCTACTTGGAGTAGGATTGACCCCCCTTGGGCGCGCCTCCTCCTCTTGGATGGCCCCCTCCACCTCCCCCCTTTATATACGGAGGGGGGCACCCCATGGACACAACAACTGATCTCTTAGATCTTTTAGCCATGTGCGGTATCCCCCTCCACCATAATCCACCTCGGTCATATCATAGCGGTGCTTAGGCAAAGCCCTGCATCGGTAGAACACCATCATCATCACCACGCCGTTGTGCTGACGGAACTCTCCCTCAAAGCTCGGCTGGATCGGAGTTCGAGGGACGTCATTGAGTTGAACATGTGCAGAACTCAGAGGTGTTGTGCGTTCGGTGCTTGATCGGTCGGATCATGAAGACGTACGACTACATCAACCACCTTGTGCTAACGCTTCCGCTTTCGGTCTATGAGGGTACATGGACACACTCTCCCCTCTCGTTGCTATGCATCACCATGATCTTGCGTGTGCAGGATTTTTCTTTGAAATTACTACGTTCCCCAACAACAATGACATCAAAGTGCTGCAGTGCTCCCCTGTCTTTGCCAACTTGTTGAAGGTCATTCTCCTCCGGTGAATTTTGAGGTCAATGGGCGCCACTACAATAAGGGATACTACATAGCTGATAGCATCTATCCGAGATGGTCTACATTTGTGAAGACTATCTCAAACCCTGTGCCAGGAGGCAAGAACTCCCACTTTGCGAAGATTCAGGAGGCTTGCAGGAAGGATATCGAGCAGGCATTTGGTGTGCTACAATCTCGATTTGTTGTTGTCCGGTACCCTGCGCAGTTGAAAGATCAAATGTAGTAGATCATGACTTGCTGTGTCATCTTGCACAACATGATCATTGAGAGCGAGCAGGAAGAACCAGTGTTTGACAACGAACCATGTTACAGGCAGGGTCCTCTTGCGCAATTTGATCACCAGCTACCGGCAACCTAGACTGCCTTTCTCAATATGCGTCAGGAGATCCGAGACCCTATGGAGGCTCAAGGGCAATGCCTAGCTCGACTTGTGATGAAATATGTGTTTTTGTTTGTTGAACTATATAATTTGTATTGAATTATTTGTTGAACTATTTGATTTCTATTGATTTTCTATGATGAACTATGTGATAAAAAATAACTTCTATTGAATTTGCATCGAACGACGGCGAATATGGGCCGATTTGTGCCGATAGTGGGCCGTTTTTCCGTCAAAAGTGGGCCGAAAGGCGGGCACATCTGCAACAAAAATGGGTCGATATCGGCGCCTGGGTGCGGCGGCTGGGTACCGAATCGCCCCCAGAGCCGATTTTAGCGCCGGCTTGCCCCCAGGCGGGAATTTTTAAGCCTCCTCACGGGGCGAACGGCTGGAGATGCTCTTAGAGCCAAGCAAGTAGCACGTCCATTTTCCTCCTCCACACCACACCGTACCGACTGTTTAAGACAGAGAGGCTAGCAACGCCCCGTCCGCTCGCTCGATGCCAATGCCTGTTGGAAATATGCCCTAGAGGCAATAATAAATTGGTTATTATTATATTTCCTTGTTCATGATAATCGTTTATTATCCATGCTAGAATTGTACTGATAGGAAACTCAAATACATGTGTGGATACATAGACAACACCATGTCCCTAGTAAGCCTCTAGTTGACTAACTCGTTGATCAATAGATGGTTACGGTTTCCTGACCATGGACATTGGATGTCGTTGATAACAGGATCACATCATTAGGAGAATGATGTGATGGACAAGACCCAATCCTAAGCCTAGCACAAGATCATGTAGTTCGTATGCTAAAGCTTTTCTAATGTCAAGTATCATTTCCTTAGACCATGAGATTGTGCAACTCCCGGATACCGTAGGAGTGCTTTGGGTGTGCCAAACGTCACAACGTAACTGGGTGGCTATAAAGGTACACTACAGGTATCTCCGAAAGTGTCTGTTGGGTTGGCACGAATCGAGACTGGGATTTGTCACTCTGTGTAAACGGAGAGGTATCTCTGGGCCCACTCGGTAGGACATCATCATAATGTGCACAATGTGATCAAGGAGTTGATCACGGGATGATGTGTTACGGAACGAGTAAAGAGACTTGCCGGTAACGAGATTGAACAAGGTATCGGGATACCGACGATCGAATCTCGGGCAAGTATCGTACCGCTAGACAAAGGGAATTGAATACGGGATTGATTGAATCCTCGATATCGTGGTTCATCCGATGAGATCATCGTGGAGCATGTGGGAGCCAACATGGGTATCCAGATCCCGCTGTTGGTTATTGACCGGAGAGTTGTCTCGGCCATGTCTGCATGACTTCCGAACCCGTAGGGTCTACACACTTAAGGTTCGATGACGCTAGGGTTATAGGGAAAGTATGTACGCGGTTAGTGAATGTTGTTCGGAGTCCCAGATGAGATCCCGGACGTCACGAGGAGTTCCGGAATGGTCCGGAGGTAAAGATTGATATATAGGAAGTATGGTTTTGGCCACCGGAAGTGTTCCAGACATCACCGGTAGTGTACCGGGACCACCGGAGGGGTCCGGGGGTCCACCAGGTGGGGCCACCAGCCCCGGAGGCCTACATGGGCCAATAGTGGGAAGGGACCAGCCCCTAGGTGGGCTGGGGTGCCTCCCACCAAGGCCCAAGGCGCCTCCAAGAGGGGAAGGGGGCAAACCCTAGGCTCAGATGGGCCTAAGGCCCACCTAGTGGTGCACCCCCCTCTCTCCCCCCTTGGCCGCCCCCTAGATGGGATCTAGGGCTGGCCGCCACCCCTAGGGAGGGAACCCTAGGTGGGGGCGCAGCCCCTCCCCTCCCCCTATATATACTTGAGGTTTGGGGCTGCCCAACACATGTGATTTGCTCTCCCTGTTGGCGCAGCCCTACCCATCTCCCTCCTCGTCTCTCGTAGTGCTTGGTGAAGCCCTGCTGGAGTCCCTCGCTCCTCCACCACCACCACGCCGTCGTGCTGCTGCTGGATGGAGTCTTCCCCAACCTCTCCTTCTCCCCTTGCTGGATCAAGGCGTAGGAGACGTCACCGGGCTGTACGTGTGTTGAACACGGAGGTGCCGTCCGTTCGGCACTAGGATCATCGGTGATTTGGATCACGACGAGTACGACTCCATCAACCCCGTTCACTTGAACGCTTCCGCTTAGCGATCTACAAGGGTATGTAGATGCACTCTCCTTCCCCTCGTTGCTAGATTACTCCATAGATTGATCTTGGTGATGCGTAGAAAATTTTGAATTTCTGCTACGTTCCCCAACAAAGCCGGCGCGCGGCCTCCCGGTCAAACCCCAACACGCAATGGGGCCAAACAGGTGGGCCCAACCCAACAAGCCAAGTACCACTACCTTTCCATCCTTTCTGTTGAGAGCGAGAGCAAGGGGACACTCGATCAGCACAACGACATGAGCCCACCCATGCGAGAATGAGAGAACGAAAACCGTAGTAAGAGCATCTACAACCGAATCTCTCTCAAACCCGTCTCATACGCCCGGGTGGGCCACCCGGTCACTGCCTGATTACGATTTTTGACCCAGACGGACCCTCAAATGGCTCTCAAACGCTCGAGCTGACCCGCACCCCCCATATCCAGCCTAAATATGGGGCAGATATGGGGCGTCCGGGCGCGCCCGCCATGTCGATCTGATGGCGGGATCCCACATGGAAACGTCCAGAAACCCGGTGGTCTGACAGACGCCGCATCCGTCACCGCATGTGAACGCTGCATGGTGTCGCTTCGGCTCGCCGCCCAAGACCAACTCCGGCTATTTAAGCCGGTCGGCGTCCCGCAACCCTGGCCCATCCCCCTCCCCCCTCTCCGCGCCACCAGTCCAAGCCCATCCATCTCCTCCCTCTCCCGCTCCGGCGCTCTGCCCACAATTGGACTCTGCGCCCACGCTCTGGCACTCCACCATGGTCCGGAGCAAGATCACCTACTACGCCATACAGACGCCGAAGCGCCGCTACGAGATCTAGCAGGAGATCCGGGCGAGGCAAGCCGCGCGCGTCGCTCGCATCGCTGCCGGCCTACCTACTGACTCGTCAGGGCCGGAGGAGGAAGAGGAGGAGGAGGAGATGGCTCCGATGAAGGTGGAGGAGGTGGAAGAGCCGGAGGAGCCGGACCAGCAGCTGTCGGCCTTCAACATGGAGCGGGCGCAGGCGGAGTTCGCTGTCGCCCAGCCGACGAGATGGCCGAGTAGCAGGCCATCCTGGAGTCCATCCAGGACGAGGCCTATGTGAAGACCAACCAGGCATCCCTCCGGCGGGAGCAGGCGGAGTCCGACGCTTCGCTGAACTCGACCGAAGATAGAGGCGGAGGAGGCCGGAACTGAGCAGCTGGAGGCGCCGGAGGAGCCGGAGCTGCACTTGCCGTCCATGCTGCCGGAGCTTGGCACGGAGATCGCCGTGATCTTTGATGAGGAGTAGTTATGATCGACATAGTACGTATGTTCTTTTTTCCTTTTGCATGTCTTTATATGGATATACAAATTGAGTATGAGATGTTCGGATGCAATAACTAAAATTTAAGGTGTACCCGGTTACTGCCCGTAGATGCGTCGGACACGTCCACAAATGTTTGAGGGGCCGGATTTGCCATATGTAACTGTATTAGATGCTCTAAATGATTACTCGGCATTATTAAGACAGGAGGACATCAGAAACACGGCCGGGCATTGGCGCCTATATACCTCGTTGCCTCCCGCCCCGCTCCAATGGAATAGAAATCCATACCACACCACAGCCGAAGTAGAGCCCAACCGCCGTGAGCCCGTGACCAACCTACGATTGCCCCTCAAAACGTCCGAACACGGCCTTGATGCTACCTACGTAGTCATTATTGAATTTTCCCAATTCTGAGAGCTCAAGGCCCGTTGCCAAGGTTCGAGGGGCAACTGATTTGCAGGTTGTACTAATATATCGATTGTGAGCAGTCAGCTAGGAGGAGCTAAGAGCCCAACACATGGAAAGCAAGTCCCACGATTTGTGTCAACCATCCACTAAAACACTTGTCGTACCTGTTTGTCTTTCCTTGCTCATCTGGGCCTAATCTTGTTGTTCTACTCCAACTCAAGCTCTTCTACTCCAACTCAAGCTCTTCATTTCAAGTTAACACTTGTCTTAAACGACCGCAACATGGATGGACAAATTGGGTGGAGTACAACGACAACCTTATGCATGCTATTCCAAGTTCCAAACTTACAAATGTCCTCTAGCGTCTGGCAAAGTTAGAAGCCGCCTACAAGGAGTTTGATGAGGCGGCGGATGAGGTGTACGACAAGAGCAACGACGAGGACAACGCCAGCTCCGCCAAGGATGTGCCACGCCATCACGACCACAAAGCCGGCATGTCCGCGGGTGCTGCCCGCAGCGAGAAAGAGGAGTGCATGGTAGGTTGCCGCCCCTCGGGTCCCAAGAAGGCCACTGCTTCTTCCTTCTCGCTGAAGCTAAGCTTGGCAGGCTCAACATCGTTAGCCAATTAGCCACTCAGGTTGTGATGGAGGAGGCTGGCAGAGTTGGAGAGGAGGCTCTGAAGAAGGCGAAGGCAACGGCTAGAGCTTTACTTTCCGAGGCTCACAGCCGAACATGGGGAAGGAGTGACAGCGATCATATAGATTTAAGTTTAGAGTAGGGTTTAGATAAAAATTGTCTAAAATGTAATGAATTTCATTCGGTTTATACGAAAATCATCAAATTTGCATAAATTTACCCGCTTAACTGAAAACCCATTTGAAATGTATGCGGGTAGCATTATATTGCCGGCTCCCCAATGCAGGAGGAAACATCCAGGTCAGAGTTGGAGATGCCCTAACACCTACATTGCGTGTGAAAAATAAATCAAGTTGAGTGTAGACCAATGATTGATGCCAGAGTTAGTATTATATTAGCACTAGTAGTAGTAGTATGCTTTTGTTTGCATTTTCTATCGAGCCATACACAAGATCCTCCCACATGATCCCCACATACCTTGAGGACAGGTGGTGTATGTATACAAGGCTTTGCGTTTTTTCATCCCATTTCTTTTAAAAAAAATAGGCAGATAGACCTCCTAAAATCAACACAATCAAGTTATGCAAGACATTACCGAGCCATCATTTCCAGAACTATTAGATCACGGAGTCTGATTGCAGTCTGCCGGTGCAAGCAAGCAAGCAAGCATGTGCAGCCGAAGCAAGCGTAACACGTACGAACACAAACGACCGCCTCTACCGTTGGACACGGTGCAGCACATGGAAGGAAAGGCAGAAAAAGGCGTACGAAGGCGTGTTTGCAGCTAGCACAGACCGACGATTTTTCCAGATGGTCAGAAGCTTCCCTTCCTGCGGCTGCCGCTGCCGCTGCCATGAGGTTTCGGTACAACCACCAACCCTGGCCGCTAGCTTGCTGCCACCTAGCCTCCTATGGCTTGCCTGCTTTGGATTAATTTATTTATACACAGAAGATATTTTCTTCTGTCATGACGGTGCCAAAGCACCTCGGAAACACCGCGTTCAACCTGTGGCTGTGTGGGGGTGGGACCTTTTCTTTCCGATCCCTGCCTTTTGACTTGTTATTTAAACCGATGATTAGAGTATTAGACTGGTTTCAAAAAAATAAAATCGATGATCAGACGACTCCATTTTTTTCTCAAACAAAGACACAGGGAAAATTGAATCCATCAAATAATTTTTACTCTGGCTTGTTTTTTGTGGTGGGAGAAAAATACCCAAACTCATATTGGCTAGCAGTAACATTTTCAGCTGAATATTGTCTGGAATTTCTTATGAACCCATCCCAGATACTGAGCCGGCATATCATTTTAAAATTTTGCAAAGTCACCGTAGATGTCTTGTAGTCGACGGAACGTCTCCTCCCACTGACCGCGCATCGCCGAAAATTCTGAAATAAATCCGGAATAAATGCGAGCACCAGGACTTGAACCCTGGTGGGCTGTGGATACCAGTGTCCTCCTACCCATCAAACCACTTGTTGGTTCACACATTTACATGTCCTACAAGCTATCTCATTATTCTATGGGTGACCACATACACGGGAAATACCCTTTGGTTCATGGGTGTATATGCACCTGATATGGGGAGTTTTTTTGTAATAAAAAAAGTCAAAACGGTTTGGAAGTTTTTTCACAATAAACTTGATTTTCTTTTGCACCAGTATATAAATTTTGACGAATAGAAAACTAGTGTCGACTTCAGGGCAAAAAAACAATTTTTATTTGCTATTATTGGTCACTATCCACACTATTTTGATCAATTTTTTTGTCTTTTTTGAAAAGAAGTCAACAAGATTTTTTTCTTTTCGTGGAATTTTTTACCAATGCAATGGGGGGTCAAGTTTATTTCAAAAATATTTTTCAGATTTTCTGACCTTTTATTTAATTAATATTTTTTCGTATCCATATACCAAAAGTTTCCCTCCCCATGTACACCACGTAATTTGACAGCAACCTCTCTACTTTGCAAAGCAGTTAGAGCTGGACAAAAGAAGCCTACTATTGGCAGCATTGTTCCATTTTCAAAAGCTATGACGCGGAGCTGGTTTTAATTTACGCGTGGAAGCTTAATCATCCGTGATATATTCTTCTTCCCTATATAAAAGGGATCAATCAAACGGCCGACCTCCAACTGCCCTCATGCCTCCAAAAGAAGGCATCGCAATGTCAATGTAGGTAGGCCTGACCGGGGGCCATGTGCATGCGATGCGAACAACTACCCTAAGCTGCTCTGGTTTCTTGATTCTTCTGTTCTCCTTTGCCGGTGTGCCGGTGCCGATTAGCAGCCATCATTGATAGAAAAAGGGCCTGTTGTCCCAGTTTGTAAGGGCCTTTTGTCCCGGTTCTGGAACCGGGACTAAAGGATCGGTACTAATACCCTGTCCCTTTAATCCCGATTCAATGCAGAACCAGGACAGATGGGCCTGCACGTGGCACCAACCGGGACCAATAGGCATCCACGCGTCAGCATTTCTGTGGCTGGAGTTTTTGTTTTTTTTAAAGGGGGGGTTGGGGGTTTTGGGGGGTTAATTTAGGTGTTTCATATATTGTGTTAGCTAGCTATAATTAGTAGAGAGAAGTGTTCTCTCTTATGTCCGTGCTTGGTCGACACTATGTACTATACATACGTATAGAGAGGACTAGACACGCTACCTAGCTAGTAAGCAAACGAAGGAAACAGAAGATCGTCATCAACATATATGCATACAGAGAGAAGTGATATCGACCACCTCTCCTTCTCCGAGAGATTGGTCGAACAACAAGTTCTCGTATATCTATCCGACACTACCGGCTACATATATACAATAATTATCTCTTACAAATATAATCATACAGACTCAAGGTCCACATAGAATTCTCCGTCTTCAGGGATCGCGTGGTCAAGAAAGAATGCCGCCAATTCCTCTTGAATTGCTCGCATGCGAGCTGGTGCTAGGAGTTCATCCCGCTTCCGAAACATCTAATTTAAAGAAGGGGGTCAATACATATATATATGAATGAATGAAATTCAACACAAATGATGGTAATAAAATAAAATTGTGAATGTTGTTATTTACGTACTTCATATTGTTCGTCAGTGTAGCCCCGCTCGCAGGTCGTGTGGCGGATGGACTCGCAAACGTAGTATCCACAGAAATCATTCCCTTATTCCTGCCACAACCACTTTACAAGAAATAGAGGTCAATCAAACTAATAAGCAAGAATGCCAAATGGTATTGATGAAACTAGCGCTTGAATGACTAGTAGATGCGCGGAACATGCTACTATAGTACTTAATTTCGGGTGTCTAAATTGCAGCTCCTTCGGCAGTCCCGGAGTTTTTCTGGTGAATTTTCTCCAAACCATGCCGGACAAAGAAAATAATTACTTGATATATCAGGAAATGAACAAAGTTGCTGATATGGTGGATAATGATCGATTTAACTTACTTCTCGAGTATTTGAGTCATGTCTGCATAGTTCTGGGGATCTTTTCGTCTTGAGTCTAAGACGGTTACTAGTCCCTGCTCAAGCTTAATCTCTAGGAGAATATAGTGGAAACTACACACGCATGCATAACTCATCAATTACATTACTATAACCTTGACTAATATATAAGGGAAACCGAATACGCACAAGACAGTAACACTCACTTGAAGTTGTAAGGAAAGAGTATTATATCTTTGTTTTCATTTATTACGAACGATCGTAGCAAGTTGGCCTCGGTAGCTGCGGCATGAAATTTAACTTAAGTTGCATCTATGAGATATGTGTTAATGAACCCAATATCACCGACTTGTCTTTTCTTCAATTCGGCGATCTTCAATCTGCATAATATAGTGAGGATGATTATAAATACATGCAATGAAAGAGCTGGTCTATATAGAGAGACTTAATGGCAGAAGTAGTACTACTTACAGACAGTAGCAGGCGACCGTTGTTTTATCGAGGGCCAATTGATTGAAAAACTGATAGAACTCCTCAAATAGAACAGGCAACAGTTCAATTCCAATGAGGTCATGCTCCTTTTTAACTTTCACATACAAAGTACTCCTCCCCTAGAGTCTCTGCAGATTTTCAAGTACCAATCATGCAATCTTCGCATCATCGTTGATAGAGATCTTTCATCTTTAACGAGAGGCTTCCCGTACTCGTATCTTTGTATCTGCACGTCCATTGGTTCATAATGTACATCGTCGGGCAGGTAATCTGCAAGATTGCTATAATCGGGCACCATCCTCGGATCATTAGCGACGTTGTGGCTAGGCACCTTGAGCGGGGGGCACGATTGCTTCGCTTGTTCGCCGAGCTGGGCAATTTGTTTCCCAGCTCGTCGTTCTTTCAGCCTTTGATCACTGACAGTACTTCCCGACCACTCCGCTTCGGCAAATTCCTTTCCAATAATGCGCTCATAGTTTCCTTTCGGTGGAGACTTCAGTGGTTTTGTCAGGGCAGCCAGAGTGCGCTTCGCTTTCACCGGATCTACCTTCTCCTCCGGAAGTGGATGTCTCTTTGCTTTCAACCCTTGAAACTAGTCATCCACTTTGGTTCGTGCGATCTCGGCGTTCTCCTCCGGGGTCCTCTCATATGGTAACTTCTCTGGAGTCTTCAGAGAAGGACCGAATCTGTATGTCCTCCCGCCTCTGGTTGTACTGCTAGACGCGGACCGAGCAGACGGAGCGGTTGTCTTCTTTACTTGCTTACGAGGCGGAGGAGAAGGACTGCGACGCGTCGGAGCAGCCGGAGCGGCGGCAGGTCTCTTCCGCCCTTGCTGACGAGGCGGAGAAGGAGGAGGCTGGCTGCTCGAGCGCGTCGGCGCAGGCGGAGAAGGAGGCGGAGTGCCGCCACGCGCTGGAGAAGGAGCCGGTCGAGTGCCCTGATCGTCACTCGTTGGAGGAGGAGGCGGTGGAGGAGGCGGAGTGCCCTGACTCGCCGAAGGAGGAGGCGGTGGAGGAGGCGGAGTGCCCTGACTTGCCGGAGGAGGAGGAGGAGGCGGAGGCGTCCAGTTTGGAAGGTTGATGAGCTCCTTCCGCCATAGGCATGGAGTCTTCAGAGCAGACCCCAGCCTAGTCTCCCCTTCACCGGTAGGGTGGTCAAGCTGGAGGTCCTCAAATCCCTTCGTTATTTCATCCACCATCACCCTAGCATATCCTTCTGGAATCGGCCGGCAGTGAAAAGTTGCGCCGGGTTCAGTAGGATAAATAGAGCCAACAGCCGCCTTGACCTTCAAATTCATCCATTGCGTCATAAGGTGGCAATTTTGAGACTCCGTGATAGCATCCACGGGATAGCTGGCAGGAGCCGTCAAGGCATGCTCCGGCTGAAGCAGCTCGGTGGAAGCCACGCTGCTTCTGCGCTGAGATGGCGGGGTAGCTTCGGGGGAAGCTTCGGCAGTATGTTTGCTGCGATTTGCTTCTCGTTCCTCTATCACGTCTACCCTTCTTGCAGCGCCTGCATTTGGGTCTGCTGCACTTTTTCCTCCTCTCATGGGATTTGTAACCGCCTGCGTCCGGAAACCCAACCTTCCACGGAATGGAGCCTGGTGTGCCTCGTATCCGTCCAGGGTGCTCAGGATTCCCGAGGGCCATTGTGAGCTCGTCGTTCTCTCTGTCTGGAAAGAACGTCCCTTGCTGCGCTGCTTCGATATACTGCTTAAACTTCCTGACTGGTATGTCCATTTGATCGTTCGTCCAAATGCACTTCCCTGTTACAGGGTCCAAGGTTCCGCCAGCCCCGAAGAACCAAGTCCGGCAACGGTCTGGTCAGTTAATTGTCTCTGGTTCGATCCCTTTATCAACCAGATCATTCTCAGTCTTGGCCCACTTAGGCCGGGCTACGAGGTAGCCACCTGACCCCGTGCGATGGTGATGCTTCTTCTTCGCAGCATTTTGCTTGTTTGTCCCCGACATCTTCTTACTCTTTTCCGATGTCTTGTGGGCCACAAATGCGGGCCAGTGATCTCTGATCTTCTCATATCTGCCCTTGAATTCTGGTGTCTCATCATTTTCGACAAACTTATTCAACTCTTTGTTCCACCTCCTGAATAGTTCTGCCATCCTCTTAAGAGCAAAAGACTTGATTAATTGCTCTTTAACTGGGTTCTCTGAATTATCCTCTGGCGGTAGGGTGAAATTTGACTCCAGCTCAGTCCAAAGATCATTTTTCTGCATATCATTGACATAAGACACCTCAGGGTCTTCTGTAGCCGGCTTAAACCATTGTTGGATGCTGATCGGGATCTTGTCCCTAACCAGAACCCCGCACTGAGCAACAAATGCGTTCTTTGTTCGGATGGGTTCAATCGGTTGGCCGTCGGGCGCGATTGCTATGATCTCAAACCTTTCATCTGAGCTCAACTTTTTCTTCGGGCCTCGTCTCTTTACCGAAGTTGTGCTCGATCCGGAGGGCTAGAAAAAAGAACAAAGACTTAATTAATATGTGTACATACCAAAACAATGAATGCATCAATTAGCTAGTCAGCACAGGCTTAACTAATATATATACCTGGCCGGACTCGGTTCGGTCACCGGAGCCATCATCACGGTCTCCTTCTTGCACCGACATTGGGCCACCGGAGCCGTCATCATGTTCTTCTTCTTGCACCGGCATTAGGTCACCGTAGCCAGCTTCTTCACCCTCTCCTTCCAGACCATCGGTGTCGTTGAGAAACAACGAGACGGCATCACTTCCTTCTGCGATTATGTCCCTCAACAACGTTTCTTTTGCTTCGTCTCGGGCGGTGTCCATAGTTTCTACAAATATTTACAACATGGCAATTATTATTCAAACATGACAGATGGATATATTAGTGGCAAACGTAGAACTAGCTACCTAATCATAGTAAGGAATCATATATATTAATTAGTGGCCTCGACACTGCTTCTCTACGGTTTGGGGTGGCCTCGACAACGCTTCAAGGGTTTGGGGTGGCCTCGAGAACGCTTCAAGGAGGGGGTAATATCGACCCCCCCCCCATGTGTTGAAGCTATCGGGAGGGGGTATATATCGACAACGATGACACTACATCTATGTCCCTCGACGACCCTCGTTCCCGATAAAAAAAAGAGGAAGAAGAAAAAAAAGAGGAGAAGAAAGAATAGAGGAGAACTCCTCTATTCTTTCTTCTCCTCTTTTTTTTCTTCTTCCTCTTCTTTTTTTATCCTCTTCTTCCTCTCATGTTCGAGAGGATCGCCGAGGGGTCGGGAGGTTGCCTAGTGTCAAAGGATTCAACAAAACCATGTCTTCATCATTAGGCGAAAGTAACAGGTGCATGATGATACGAAGCTCTCCAAAGTTATTTTGGAACGGAGTCCTAGATAGGATAATTCTCTTTTTGGTACAAAGTTAAGCAAGAACCTTCCAAATATCGTTATTTGGAAGGCCTTTGTTGAAATTCATACAAAAAGGCAAATTATCCTATCCGGGACACCATTCCAAAATAACTTTGGAGGACTTCGTCATGCCCTGGTTACTTCTGGCTAATGATGAAGTCATGGATTTCTTCAATACTTTGACACTAGGAAACCTCTCTCTCGACCCCCTCGGCGATCCTCGACCCCTCGAACCCTCGACGACCCTGGAACCCTTGACCCCTCGGCGATTCTCTTCTTCCTCTCATGTTCAAGAGGATCGCCGAGGGGTCGGGAGGTTGCCTAGTGTCAAAGGATTCAACAAAACCATGTCTTCATCATTAGGCGAAAGTAACAGGTGCATGATGGTACTAAGCTCTCCAAAGTTATTTTGGAATGGAGTCCTAGATAGGATAATTCGCTTTTGGTATAAAGTTCAGCAAGAACCTTCCAAATATCGTTATTTGGAAGGCCTTTGCTGAAATTCATACAAAAAGGCAAATTATCCTATCCGGGACACCATTCCAAAATAACTTTGGAGGACTTCGTCATGCCCTGGTTACTTCCGGCTAATGATGAAGCCATAGATTTCTTCAATACTTTGACACTAGGAAACCTCTCATATATATCCATCTATAGCCACATACATATATAAATGGAAAAAATGCTATGAACAAAAATACATATATATATCAATGCATACATCCATGGATCATCATTGCTCATATATCCATAGTCATATATAAAAACTTTCTGCCTATGAACAAAAAACTTTCTATGAACAAAAAACTTTGTATGAACAAAAAAACATTTTTGACATATTTAGCACATTCTAAATTTTCCTAACTCTTTTACAACCACAAAAATTACTCCAACTTCATGACAGTACCCACACTCCATTTCACCAAAAACCTTCTGATCCATAGTTTAAATTTTTTAAATTTCATTCAAATGAAATTTGAACCAGATTCAAATTCTTTGCTGAAAACCTATTCTAAACCAATCAAAAAATTCTGAAATTTTGCCATATACACAGAGAACATACATACATATATACATTTTTATAAAAATGCAAACAACAAAAAATCTTTAAAAGGACATATACACGCTCCTTCTTTTCCTTCTTCTTCCTTCTTCCTCTTTTCTTCTCCAACACAACACTTTTTTTCTTAAATGTTACATATGAACATATAAAGAGCACTATACAGCATATACAGAGCATTATATATACAGTGAACATACATACATACATACATCTTAACAAAAAAAATGAAAAATAGGCCGCGGTGGTCGGCGACGGCGACGATGGTTGGCGGTGGAGCTTACGGATGGCATGCGGGGACGGCAATGAGAAGGAAAGGGGAGGAGGCAGGGGCTCACAGCGCGGGGAGAGGTCGAGGTCACCGACCAGAATCGGTGTGGCGGCGGACGAACGGCCTCGGGGATGAACGGGTCGCGGGAGCCGGTGTGGTGCTTCCTCGGAGCGACGGCGACTACGGGCACGGGGAGGGGTCGGGGTCGGCCTGAGGCAGAGGCGGTGGCGCGTGGGGCAGGGACGGCGTCAGGGCGACGCGGGGCAGCGGTGGCGTCGAGGCGGCGAGGTCGGGGCAGCGGTGGATCGGGGCGGCGACGGCGTCGGGGCGGCACGATGAGGCGGACG
>NC_041386.1:618516097-618517047 GCF_002162155.2 Triticum dicoccoides
CGACGGCGCGGGGTGGCGCGCGACAACGATGGGCGCGGGCGACGACGACGGCGGCGACGGGCACGGGCGTCGGGGCAGAGGGCGGCGGGGCAGCGGGAGAATGAGGAACTGAATGAAAATTTCACACGTGTTTTCTTATATACTGAGACCATTGGTCCCGGTTCGTGGAAGCAACCGTAACCAATGGTCCCCTTTAGTCCCGGTTGGTGGCACCAACCGGGACCAAAGGTCTCTTTTCAGCAGCCCAAAGGGCGGGAAGCGGAGGCCTTTGGTCCCGGTTGGTGGCACCAACCGGGACTAAAGGGGGGCATTGGTCACGGTTGGTGCCACGAACCGTGACCAATGCCCCCTTTAGTCCTGGTTGGTGCCACTAACCGGGACCAATGGCATTGTGCTGCCCCGCGTCAAAAGTTTAGTACAACCTCGCTAGCTGAGAGAGCTCGAGAGTGGTTTATAAGCGCTGCTGCGCCCACCCTCCCGAGCTCCTCTCAACTGCAGGCTTTCGGGCCTAATCTGTCACTGCAATGCCTGTGGGCCTACTGGGCCTGCTGCGGGCCTGAATCCTGGCCCATGGTAGGGTTTCTAGTCGTATTCAGGCCTTGGTGGCCCAGTAGGTGGCATTTTTTTGTTTTTTGTTGCTTTATTTATTTTCTTTTGTTTTTTGCTTTAATTTTTTAATTCTTTATGCTTTTAGTTTGAGAAAAATTATAAACTTTTTGTTAATGCCATTAGTTTTCAAATTTGAAAACACTTTTTTAGTTTTTTTTGTTTTCTTTGTTGCTTTATTTATTTTATTTTGTGATTAACTTTACTATAAAAATAGTTTTTTCCTGTTTTTTTATTTGTTTTTTGCATTATTTATTTTCTTTTGTTTTTGCTTTAATTTTTAATTCTGTTTGCTTTTAGGTTAGCAAAATTATAAATTTTCTGTTAGTGCCATTAGTTTTAGA
>NC_041386.1:618517289-618542286 GCF_002162155.2 Triticum dicoccoides
TTATTTATTTTATTTTGTGATTAACTTTACTATAAAAATAGTTTTTCTTTTTTTTTGATTTGTTTTTTGCATTATTTATTTTCTTTTATTTTTTGCTTTAATTTTTAATTCTGTTTGCTTTTAGGTTAGCAAAATTATAAACTTTCTGTTAGTGCCATTAGTTTTAGAAAAATTATAAACTTTCTGTTAGTGCCATTAGTTTTAAAATTTGAATAGTTAAAATTTGAATTCTTTGAAAATTGTTTGAATCACAAGTTTGTGATTAACTTACTAAAAAATGAAAATAGATGCGCTTATAGAGAAAATTCAACCTAAATTCCTAGTAAATTTCTATGAATTTTAGAGAAATTCACTATGAATTTAGGTTAAACTTTTCTCTATTAGGGCATCTATTTTCACTTCGAGCGGAGCTCAACAAGGCAGAGAGGGAAGGGCTTATAAACCGGTGTGAGCCCCCTTCGGTTGGTGAGGTGGGACTAAACTCTGCCCGCAACGAGGACCAACCCTTTAGTCCCGGTTTGTGGCGCAAATCGGGACTAATGGTCATGGGCCAGGGACGAGGAGCAAAATTATAAACTTTCTGTTAGTGCCATTAGTTTTAGAAAGTTGAAAGTTGAAAGTTGGCATGGGCCAGGGACTAATGGTCATGGTATCACGAGGGCCGAACCATAAGACATGAAAGCATTTCAAATGAACTCTGAAAAAGTTGAAAGTTGGGATGGTATCATAATTTCACCCACATAGCATGTGCATGTACAAAACGGACAATGGTAGCATGTTCGTGTGTTACAAAGTTGGCATGTTATCATCATAATAGTTGCGGGAGAAAGTCTTCACTTTTTCTTCGCTTGTGTCATTTGCTTATTGCGCCGTAACCATGGATAATCTTCATTGTTTATCAGGATGCTTGGGTCAGCCTTGACATTGAAGGGAGGAATTTCATGAAACTTTCCATAATCTTCAGACATGTCTGTCTTGCCGTCCACTCCCAGGATGTCCCTTTTTCCTGAAAGAACTATGTGGCGCTTTGGCTCATCATATGATGTATTCGCTTCCTTATCTTTTCTTTTTCTCGGTTTGATAGACATGTCCTTCACATAGATAACCTGTGCCACATCATTGGCTAGGACGAACGGTTCGTCAGTGTACCCAAGATTTTTCAGATCCATTGTTGTCATTCCATACTGTGGGTCTACATGTACCCCGCCGCCTAACAGATTGACCCATTTGCACTTAAACAAAGGGACCTTAAAATCAGGTCCGTAGTCAAGTTCCCATATGTCCACTATGTAACCATAATATGTGTCCTTTCCGCTCTCGGTTGCTGCATCAAAGCGGACACCGCTGTTTTGGTTGGTGCTTTTTTGATCTTGGGCAATCGTGTAAAATGTATTCCCATTTATCTCGTATCCTTTGTAAGTCAATACAGTCAAAGATGGTCCCCTGGACAACAAGTACAACTCATCACAAACAGTGTTATCACCTCTGAGACGTGTTTCCAACCAACTGCTGAAAGTCCTGATGTGTTCACATGTAATCCAGTCGTCGCACTGCTCCGAGTGTTTGGAGCGCAGACTGTTCTTGTGTTCATCGACATACGGGGTCACCAAGGTAGAGTTCTGTAGAACTATGTAGTTTGCTTGAGACCAAGAATATCTGTCCCTGCATATTATTGAGTCTCTTCCAAGAGTGCCTTTTCCAGTTAGTCTCCCCTCATACCGCGATTTAGGGAGACCTATGTTCTTAAGGCCAGGAATGAAGTCAACACAAAATCCGATAACATCCTCTGTTTGATGGCCCATGGAGATGCTTCCTTCTGGCCTTGCGCGATTACGGACATATTTCTTTAGGACTCCCATGAACCTCTCAAAGGGGAACATATTGTGTAGAAATACGGGCCCCGGGATGACAATCTCGTCGACTAGATGAACTAGGACGTGCGTCATGATATTGAAGAAGGATGGTGGGAACACCAGCTCGAAACTGACAAGACATTGCGCCACATCACTCATTAGCCTTGGTACGATTTCTGGATCGATCACCTTCTGAGAGATTGCATTGAGGAATGCACATAGCTTCACAATGGCTAATCGGACGTTTTCCGGTAGAAGCCCCCTCAATGCAACCGGAAGCAGTTGCGTCATAATCACGTGGCAGTCATGAGACTTTAGATTCTGAAACTTTTTCTCTGGCATATTTATTATTCCCTTTATATTTGACGAGAAGCCAGTTGTGACCTTCATACTGAGCAGGCATTCAAAGAAGATTTCTTTCTCTTATTTCGTAAGAGCGTAGCTGGCAGGACCTTTATACTGCTTCGGAGGCATGCCGTCTTTTTCGTACAAACGTTGCAGGTCCTCCCGTGCCTCAGGTGTATCTTTTGTCTTCCCATACACGCCCAAGAAGTCTAGCAGGTTCACGCAAAGGTTCTTCGTCACGTGCATCACGTCGATTGAGGAGCGGACCTCTAGGTCTTTCCAGTAGGCTAGGTCCCAAAATATAGATTTCTTCTTCCACATGGGTGCGTGTCCCTCAGCGTCATTCGGAACAGCTAGTCCACCGGGACCCTTTCCAAAGATTACGTAGTGTAAATAATTGACCATAGCAAGCACGTGATCACCGGTGCGCATGGCGGGCTTCTTCCGGTGATCTGCCTCGCCTTTGAAATGCTTGCCTTTCTTTCGACATTGATGGTTGGTCGGAAGAAATCGACGATGGCCCAGGTACACATTCTTCCTGCATTTGTCCAGGTATATACTTTCAGTGTCATCTAAACAATGCGAGCATGCGTGGTATCCTTTGTTTGTCTGTCTTGAAAGGTTACTGAGAGCGGACCAATCGTTGATGGTCACGAACAGCAACGCCTTAAGGTTAAATTCCTCCTGTCTGTGCTCATCCCACGTACGTACACCGTTTCCATTCCACAGCTGTAAAAGTTCTTCAACTAATAGCCTTAGGTACACATCAATTTCGTTGCCGGGTTGCTTAGGGCCTTGGATGAGAACTGGCATCATAATGAACTTCTGCTTCATGCACATCCAAGGAGGAAGGTTATACATACATAGAGTCACGGGCCAGGTGCTGTGATTGCTGCCCTGCTCCCCGAAAGGATTAATACCATCTGCGCTTAAAGCAAACCATACATTCCTTGGGTCCTTTGCAAACTCATCCCAGTAATTTCTCTCGATTTTTCTCCACTGCGACCCGTCAGCGGGTGCTCTCAACTTCCCATCTTTCTTTCGGTTCTCACTGTGCCATCGCATCAACTTGGCATGCTCTTCGTTTCTGAACAGACGTTTCAACTGTGGTATTATAGGAGCATACCACATCACCTTCGCAGGAACCCTCTTCCTGAGGGGCTCGCCGTCAACATCACCAGGGTCATCTCGTTTGATCTTATACCGCAATGCACCGCATACCGGGCATGCGTTCAGATCCTTGTATGCACCGCGGTAGAGGATACAGTCATTAGGGCATGCATGTATCTTCTCCACCTCCAATCCTAGAGGGCATACGACCTTCTTTGCTGCATATGTACTGTCGGGCAATTCGTTATCCTTTGGAAGCTTCTTCTTCAATATTTTCAGTAGCTTCTCAAATCCTTTGTCAGCCACAGCATTCTCTGCCTTCCACTGCAGCAATTCCAGTACGGTACCGAGCTTTGTGTTGCCATCTTCGCAATTGGGGTATAACCCTTTTTTGTGATCCTCTAACATGCGATCGAACTTCAGCTTCTCCTTTTGACTTTCGCATTGCGTCCTTGCATCGACAATGACCCGGCGGAGATCATCATCATCGGGCACATCGTCTGGTTCCTCTTGATCTTCAGCAGCTTCACCCGTTGCAGCATCATTGGGCACATCGTCTGGTTCCTCTTGATCTTCACCAGCTCCCCCCGTTGCAGCATCACCGTATTCAGGGGGCACATAGTTGTCATCGTACTCTTCTTCTTCACCGTCTTCCATCATAACCCCTATTTCTCCGTGCCTCGTCCAAACATTATAGTGTGGCATTAAACCCTTGTAAAGCAGGTGGGAGTGAAGGATTTTCCGGTTAGAGTAAGACCTCGTATTCCCACATTGAGTGCATGGACAACACATAAAACCATTCTGCTTGTTTGCCTCAGCCGCATTGAGAAACTCATGCACGCCCTTAATGTACTTGCGGATGTGTCTGTCACCGTACATCCATTGCTGGTTCATCTGCGTGCATTATATATAATTAAGTGTCCAAATTAATAAAAGTTCATCATCACATTAAAACCAAAGTGCATACATAGTTCTCATCTAACAACATATAGCTATCCAGAGCATCTAATTAATTAAACCATACATTGAAACTATGTAAAACATTTTAATGCAAAAACAAATGCGATCATAATCGCAACCAAGGTAACAATTGATCCAACGGCATAATGATACCAAGCCTCGGTATGAATGGCATATTTTCTAATCTTTCTAATCTTCAAGCGCATTGTATCCATCTTGATCTTGTGATCATCGACGACATCCGCAACATGCAACTCCAATATCATCTTCTTCTCCTCAATTTTTTTTATTTTTTCCTTCAACAAATTGTTTTCTTCTTCAACTAAATTTAATCTCTCGACAATAGGGTCGGTTGGCATTTCCGATTCACATACATCCTACATAAATAAGTAAGAAAATAATAAAAGATGCAATAATAAAAGTAAGAAATAATACAAGTGTCTATGTAAACATACAAGTAAGAATATTTTTCCTTTCAGAAAGAAGATAAGAACAAGAGGCTCACCACGGTGGTGCCGGCGATGAGCTCGGCGCGGGTGATCGACGGCGGTGAAGACGGGGACGGGGCGTGACGGACCGCTAAACCTAGACAAATATTATTGAAAATGGAGCTTGGAGGTCGAGTTTGGAGAGGAGAAAGCTTAAGTAGTGTGGCTCGGGCATTCCATCGAACACCTTGTGTGCATAGGTGGTGAGCTAGAGCACCACCAAGCCCTCTCCCCCTCGGCCAGAGAAAAACAGAGCACTGGGGTGCTCTGCTCGCGAGCGAGGGGTATATATAGGCACCTCATTGGTCCCGGTTGGTGACATGAGCCGGGACTAAAGGGGAGCCTTTGGTCCCGGTTCAAGCCACCAACCGGGACCAATGGTGGTGGGCCAGGAGCGAGGCCCATTGGTCCTGGTTCATCCCACCAACCGGGACCAAAAGGTCCAGATAAACCGGGACCAATGGACCACGTGGCCCGGCCGGCCCCCTGGGCTCACGAACCGAGACCAATGCCCACATTGGTCCCTGTTCTGGACTGAACCAGGACTAATGGGCTGACCCGGCCTGGACCAAAACCCTGTTTTCTACTAGTGCATTAATCATAATCCATGTCGTTGCATCATGCCATGGATTCTCCGATAATATCGGGCGCCTCATTGCAAGCACTTCTTTCTTCCTTTGCTGCCGACATGTTACGGCGTCTGCCTTCCTGGACTGCTGGTCTCTAGAACCCAACGACCCGAATCGGACCCTTGTGCTCACAGGTCACACTTCCGTGTGCAGGTCAAACTCTCCTCTCACATACACGACGTGCATGTTTGTTTTAGTTTACGACCTTCGCCGCATCGACATAATCCTCAAACGGTTTTTAATGGTACAATTTCGCGTGCTTATCGACGGCATCGACAGGTGCACCCGGCCGGTTAGTTCTGCGATTGCAAGCACATTCTCGCTAAGGTACGGCGCATTGTCAGGATGGATCACTGCTACTACACCATGCCTGCTCTCTATCCCTTGAGCATGCAATACAAATTCCATGGCAGTAGATTTGGCTAGACAAGCAGCGGCGAGTTTGATCGGCTTTCAGCTCATTTGCAACCTCTACGCTTGGCAAGTTGCGAGCGGCAGTCAGTTAGACATGTGGGCCATCGTTGTACCACCAGGTCTATGATTAATCACCCAAAACATGCATACTACTCTCACCGTTTCTAAATATTTGTCTTTCTAGAGATTTCAGCAAGTGACTACATACGGAGCAATTGAATCTACACTCTAAAATATGTTTATATACATCCGTATGTGGTAGTTCCTTTGAAATTTCTAAAAACACAAATATTTAAGAAAGGAGGGAGTACGATGAGGTCACCCGCGAGGATTAACCCACAACATGTGCACCGTATCCGTGTGCAGCTCAAACTCTCCTCTCACATACACGACGTGCATGCTTATTTTAGTTTACGACCTTAACCACATCGATATATTCCTCAAACGTACCTTAGGCGATCGAATGCACATTTATACATTGAGACAATATCATGTGAAAACCACATCTTCAATGGAAGCTTGGAAACCTAACTGCAGGCCGTTGGATCCTATATGTATGGACTAGATCCATACAGAGCTGCTACGTGCTATTTGCAATAAAACGCCCGCTGGCAGCTTTGATATTTTGCACATAGCCCCTCAATGCTAGCAGAATTAGAAGCTTGTCCAACAATAATCTGCCCAAAAAATAGAAGTATGCACAGGAATGAATACGTGATACTGCAAAAAGAATAGTTGCAGTTCTATTAAAATCTTGGCTGTCCAAATATGTAGGCATGTTCGAGTCAGAGGCAACAGAAAGAATCATCAAAAGACAAATATTCTGCGTTCAAATATGCAGGCACGTTTGAACAAGATTTTTTTACATCAGGTTTGAACAGGACACATGCACGTTTGAACAGGACTTTGCAGTATCTACTAGCCCAATTAGCTGAACGGGATGGCTCAGCCTCCATCGGGATTATTCTGTACCGAGGTATAGTCGTATAGGATGGTTGTGGGGTTCTATTTGCAATTTGTACAGCTTTTCATCCGACAACACACATTCTCTATCCAACGGCCCATGATGAAGTTCGGAGGACCACCACTCCACAACTCCACTCCTAAAGCGGGGGAGTTACTGTTGAAAATCGTGGAGCTGCCGTTTGCTCGCTCCGCAGCTCCGAGAATTTTACAGAGCTGGCGGAATTCCGAACAGGCTCTAAGATAGCCGAAATTGCTCCCTGTTTCCAAAGCCAGGCGTCGCAAGGTCAATGTAGGTAGGGGCATGGGCCATGTGCAAGTGCAAACAAACTACTACTCCCTCCGTTCCGAATTACTTGTCTTGAATTTGTCTAGATACGGATGTATCTAGACTTATTTTAGTGCTAGATACCTCCGTATCTAAACAAATCTAAGACAAGTAATTCGGAACGGAGGGAGTAGCTAGTAGTACCTGCCCTGTACATGATGCGTGGAAGCTCGATTCTCTCTTTTCCGGTGTGCCGGTGGCAATCATCACAAGCAACTAGCTAATGATCTATCACCGATGAATGTCCATGGATTCGCTGATAATGTTGCTAGCTGGAGTAGCTATTTTCTGCTATATACATGCATGCATGATAGTAATATGGTCTGGCGTCGACCCGTCTGCAGAACCCAACGGACGGCCGGTGAATGAGACTGAGCTCACGCACGGCACAAGGAAGCTTCCAGGATGTGGTGCCATGCACGCAAGCCAAACTCTCCTAACATACGCGACATGCATGTTTTCAGGACTAAAATGCGAGAGTATATTGTTGTGTTTTCCTCCCATGTGCGCGGAAAATGGGCAGAAGCAACTGGTTACTGCTTGTGCACTGGTACGTGGGCGCATTCTCACTACTGTTAGTCTGCTACCACATTCTAGTGTAATGGGGTCCCAGTCAGTGAGGGCGACCCATGAGCCATGCCTGCTCTTATTCATCTGCTGGGCACGGGCAGTACACATTCCTTATCCCTCGCAGGCCAATGAACATGGGCGGCCTGGTAAAATATGTCACCAATACTTTTCCTTGGCCTCTATACAATGCCTAGCTGTAGTACTAGCTCTTTTATTTTTCTGCGGGTAATGTAGCTCTTGTTTAAACACTGCACTAATTCCTGCCAGGCCAATGAGCATGCATGGCCGGGTTAAAAATGTCACCAGTACGTTGCCTACCAAAGAAAGAAAATTGAATCATGAGAGAGGTTGGTGGAGGCATGGTGTTGATTGAATTCAACCGTCCATCCATATCAAGGGGAATAGCGTTGGACCATGTGACGTACCACCGCCATGTCTGACTCTTACGAGTCACGAGGCCAAGTGAAATGAAGTGATCGAGCAGCTTAACTCCACGGCTGCGCCTAACTAACGTACCACTGGCCTGGAGCTCCATCGGAATGAATTGGCTGTCGGTGGTACAGGTTTTCCAGCCAGACCGCCGGATTAATCAAAGCCAAACCAATGTTAGGCGGCACTAGCTTAGAGCCAAGCAAGTAGCACGTCCATTTTCCTCCTCCACACCACACCACAGCACACCACACACCGCACCGACTGTTTGAAAGCGAGGCCAATTGACGACAACCAGCACGCACACATCATCGTCGCCCATGGACGGATCGAGGAACACGCGGCTAATTAATCATCAGCCTGGCTCCTGGACACCACGCACGTTTGCGCACGTCGATCGTGTCCACGAACAATGAACAACGACATGATCTCTTTTTTTTGCACCAATTAAGCAGCTTCATCGGGCGTGGGAGGTTGCCGGGTGTTAATCGTGCGTGCGTGCGTCGCGGTGGCCCTGAATCGAACGAGTCCAGATGATCACAATTGCTCAAAGGAAGTAAAGCAAAGCCGTCCAAAGATGTTGCGGGTGAGCAGGAGCATACTTAGCTAGAGGACAACACCAGAGCAGAGCAGTTGTGTTGGTATGCACAACACAAGGGAAGCGGTATGGCAGCAGGCAGCAGCAACGCGGACGGACGGGCGGCTTGCTATCGTCGCGACCGCGCTGGCTGCCAAGCCGCCGCCCGGTGGAACCGTGTGGGCGGAGACTTTCAAAGCGATGGGGACCCAACCCAACAACAAGCCAAGTACCACTTCCTTTCTTACTTTCTGTTGAGAGCAAGAGCAGGAGCAAGAGCAAGAGCAATAGCAAAGCGGAGACTGGATCATCACAAGGACATGAGCCCACCCAAGTCCATTAACACCCACACCCGCAGAGAAATAAAACACCACCGGCTCGGGCTCTGGTAATCAGGCAGGCTCAATCAGTGGGAATAAGTTGATGATCTGTCGTCTCTAAGCCGCCCGCCACGACGCGCCATCCTCCACCATCTTCTTCCTCCCTCCCTCTTAAAAGCCCCCGCTTCCTTGCCTCTTCAAGCCCAATTCCCCGCCCACTCCCTCCGTCCACCGCCACCCAAGAGAGAGACAGGCTCTCTAGATTCTAGCCCCGCAGCAAGCATCGGATCAAACCATCTAGTATTATTTCAGGAGGGCTCTGCCCGCCGGCGCCGCGGTTGGAAGACACAGAGATAGACGGATGTTGGGGGGCGGGAAGATGAAGGGCGGGGACGCGGTTAGCGGCGGCGGCAGCAGCAACATTAGCCCCATGGTGTCCTTCCTGCTGGGCGCCGCCGTGGCCACCGTCTGCGTCCTCTTCTTCATGTCCGCCAGCCCCGGCCGCAGCCTCGTCGACGTCGCCGCATGGAGCCACAACAACGGCACCGCCGCCCAGCACCACCACCACCTGCGCTCCGTCGCCGACGACGCCGACGCCGCCCGCAACCTCTCCGTCGTCGTCGCCGCTCCGGCACCCGCCCCCGTCCAGGTACGCACGCACCTACCATGACAATTTAATTTGTTGATTTTTCTCGCACCCATCCAACTAGTATTACTATTGCTGTTGGGTTTGAGCGTCGTTCTGCATAAATTAACTCCGGATTAATCAATTCAGACTGTATTACGAGGATCACCACTGTAGATACTTCCCCCCTCCGCGCACGTCCGTGGCGTTCCCACCGCCAGCCGATCGTTTCGTTGGTCAAACGCACACACGATTTTCCTCCTCCAATCAATTATTTTGTTTTCGTCAAATTGCGACAAAGGCACAAGAGCAACTGGCCAAGGTGGTGGCGCCATGCCATGCAAGCTACTAGCTACATATTCGGTGGAGGGATAATATCGGATACTAAAAACCAGAGACGCCGTTTTCATGCTAACAAAGCTATATTAAGAGAGGAGAATCCTCTTTTTGAATGGGTTGCGTGAGGCGACGGCGACCGGGTAACCAAAAGCGCGCGCGGCCTGTGTTGATCGAGTCTAGTAGTAACCAAAAGCGGTGGTGGAGCGGCGAAGACCAGCTCACGTCGGTCTCGAGGTCGACGGCGGGCGGCTATGTGTGTGTATGTGGACGTCTGCTTTCTCCGCCCTCTCTCGCCTCCAACAACCGCCCGCTCCTTTTCCTTTTCTTTCCATCCTCCCCATGTCTATGTATGTATTTTTAGTGGTATACTACAGTATACTGGGTGTCATTAGACGTCGTCATTATCAACCCTAATGACTCACCACTCTCGTAGCTTCTCCCCATGATGGACAAAAAAGAAAAGCTTGTTACACGATGACAAAGGAGCTCATTACATGAGTCATCACTGTGCACGTTGCTGCTTTCAGCACTCCCGGGAAGACATAATTATTCTGCTCTGCTGTCGGCATGGCCGCCACGACGGACACGTGCCCGCCGGTTGTTGCCTCGGCAGCCGTACACGTGGCGTCCGAAACGGCTAGTAGTTCTGTTGCTGAGACTGATCGGACGGCCCTTCTTGCTGCAGGGTGGGGACCACCCGCGCTTACACCTCGCAGTGTTCTTGGAGTAGTACATACAGGCACAGCAGCATGGGAGCATGTCTCTCTCTCTCTCTGACATACAAAATCTATTTTCGTGATAGGAATACAGGCTTGCATGTGACCACCGATCATTAGGTCGCACATGTGCAGCTGCAGGCCAGTCCATGGAGAGAAAAAAACTGTTTTTGAGAACTACAGCAGTACAAATTTAATTTGCTATAAGCTTAAGCTAGTCCCGGCATGGCCGTCAGGCCTGCATTCATTTGCCCGCGCGTCCAAATCTGTCCATGCATAAATGCTCACAACTCTCCGAACTTAATTTCCTTGTCCCTTACGATCAATGTTGGACGAACAATGCAGGCGTCGCCGTACGGGGACCTGGAGGAGGTGCTGGCGCGGGCGGCGACGGCGGACCGGACGGTGATCATGACGCAGATCAACGCGGCGTGGACCAAGCCGGGCTCGCTGCTGGACCTCTTCTTCGAGAGCTTCCGCACCGGGGAGGGCGGCGTGGCGCGCCTGCTCGACCACCTCGTCATCGTCACCATGGACCCGGCGGCGTACGCGGGGTGCCAGCTCGTGCACCCGCACTGCTACTTTCTCAGGACGACCGGCGTCGACTACCGCGGCGAGAAGTTCTTCATGAGCAAGGACTACCTCGAGATGATGTGGGGCCGCAACAAGTTCCAGCAGACCATCCTCCAGCTCGGATACAACTTCCTCTTCACGGTACGTTCTTACTTTTCTTGTTTATTACATATATATGCAACAACTTCATGCATGTTACTTTCGATCCATGGCAGTTAGTTAGGATGTACATACAGTTGCAACAAGTTGGTTAGATAGGTTGGTTACGTGTTGGTTGGTGTGTTGCACGTTGGATCCGTGGCTGTACAGGTTTGGCCGGTCGTGCTCCGTTGAATTGTCCAAGTCCACCGAGGTGGGCTAAGCTACTGCTTATCGTGTGGACTTTGACAATGGCGATCGATGCATGTTGCACGCTAGGTAGCCATTAGATTATAGGAGTACTGCATAAGCATGAAAGCATGGATCATGTGGGCCGGCGGCCGGTCGGGAACTTGTGGTTTGTCTCCTCCGGCCGACTGAAACATTTAAAGATAAAAAATTCCAGATACAGTATAATCCACCTTGATCTTGGCATCGCTAACATATGCTAGCTGCTGAACGCAGGACGTGGACGTGATGTGGTTCCGGGACCCGTTCAAGCACATCTCCATGGGGGCGGACATCGCCATCTCCAGCGACGTCTTCATGGGCGACCCCTACAGCCTCGGCAACTTCCCCAACGGCGGCTTCCTCTTCGTGCGCTCCTGCAACAAGACCATCGAGTTCTACCGCCACTGGCAGGCCGGCCGCTACCGCTTCTTCGGCAAGCACGAGCAGGACGTGTTCAACCTCATCAAGCACGACATGACGGACCGCCTCGGCGTCGCCATCCAGTTCCTCGACACCACCTACATCAGCGGCTTCTGCCAGCTCAGCAGGGACCTCAACAAGATCTGCACGCTACATGCGAATTGCTGCGTCGGGCTCGGGGCCAAGCTCCATGATTTGAGGAATGTGCTGGACGTGTGGAGGAACTACACGGCGGCGCCGGTGCCCGACAAGAGGGCCGGCAAGTTCCAGTGGAAGGTGCCCGGGATATGCATCCACTGATCCAACTCATTGATGAGTTGGTTGCCCATTCTTTCTGTTCTTCTTGCTTCGCCTTCTCCTTCTCGTGGAAAGAGAGGGAGGGGATTGAGAGGGTCAGCATCGATCGATTGATTCATTTTGTGAAATCATTTCAGCTAGATGATTATTAGTAAGTTATTATACTGTATATGTACACAAACATACACAGAGTAGCAGTACTCCAGTATGCGTGCAGCACATGCATGCATGTATGCTGGTCCTGGCCGACCCTCCCTGGCCTGTAATTAAAGATGAATGAGTAAAGCAGTAGCCTGTTTATGCACCACAAGTGTTGTTTTCTTGATGATACGTACTACACTCGAATGCAAGCAGAAACACAGATTAAACTAACTTCACTGACGACCTTGGCAGGAAAACAGGTGTTGTTTAATTGAGGGAAAACATAAGCCTCACTAGCACAAATGCCCGTGCGTTGCAACGGGAAAAAAATAACACTACGAACATGACTGGCATATTCGCTACAACATAGACATGGGTATCTCATCCATGACATAATCATCACATAAGCACTGGGCTGTATATCTCCACTCTGTGATGAGATCAGACATCACTTGCACGCCCTTACCCTAATAAGCATAGTTCAAGAACCCTCTCTGCCGGTCCATGTCCTCAATTTCAACACGCCTTTTATCCTCCAACGATGGCTTACGGATGTTAAATAACAATTATGATAAAATAAATTAGAGACCTATATTTACAACCCATCTCACATCAAAAATGATATAGGAAGATGTAAAATACATCATTTGGAAAATATTGTCTAGATTGTTATGCTGTCTAGAATTATTATTAAGAACTTTATAAAGTAAGTAAAGTTGAATTAGCAAGTTGGATGGAGATTGTACACTGTAATTTCATGTCCCAACAGTCCAACTTAGACGGCTCCATTAAATATATATATATATAGTGTCCGAACAAATTATACACTGTAATTTGAAGTACAGATTAGACTGATGCATCAAATATGATGTACATCTAAAGTCTGAATTGTTCTCCTTTTAAGACATCTATGAACATTCAATAGACATTTTAGTTCCATAGCCCAAGACAAACTGTCAGTCATGAACCCTAAGAAACGGGATCAAGGAGTCATATTGAACGTCAAAATTGAAAGATGAAACGTTACGGTACATACGTGTAGCTCTGGGGCCATGTTATATTACATACGTGTGAAGCCACCCAGCAGCCAACAAACCAAATTGATCTGTCAGAAGTAGATCCCAAACGAATCAGCATCACCTGTAAATCAAACCGGGGGTTTCTTCCAGAGTGTATATGTCACAGCACCGAAACAGCACACACTCCACAATGTTAGTACCAGAATCCCGTGCATCCATATTTTGTGGAGGCGGCGAGGTGCTCGTCCACGGCTAGCCGTCGACGGCATCCAGTGCGTGACTGCATCCACGGCAAGTCGTTTCGACGACCATGACAGCAACGTCCTTTACTCCTTCCCTAACTTCTCTCGGGCACCATCATCGGTGGACGGTGAGAAGGACCAACACTTCACGGCCTAGCTGCAGAACTTGAAGTCATGGCCGAAAGCGCTTGCAGAGAACCGGCTGAGCACGCATATTATAGACCTGGGAACACAAAATCCGTATCTTAGTTCTTAACTTCTTATAGCATGTAAAATATCTTTGCTTGGTTGTAGCTTTGACCAAATCACCAGAAGAATGGGCACCTGATTGCAGCGTGAGTGCAGATTAGCATTTATTTTAAGTGCCATTATGTTGGCCTTTGAAGGTACGGTTTGATCGGATTTTAGTTTGAGAATTCTACAAAAATATACTATCTTAAATTCCATTGTTACCCCTCAAAAAAATCTCAGTGTAATGAAAATCTATATAAGAAAAGCTATGCATCTAGGAACATGCAGCGTCCCTTCTGAATAATTATTAGATCGGATGTAAGTGCACAGAGAGAAGGACATGATCAGCAATGGAAAAAGCAAATGTGCACATAGTAAATAACCTTATGTAGTTAGACTATACACTAAGAGAATCTGGAACAAAACGATTCGCAAAATGTACAAAAACGTAACTCTACAGCCTCCAGTGCAGGCTACAAAAACTTAAAATCCCTATGTTCTCTTCATGAAAATGCCCGTGTGTTGTAGTAGTCCGTCAAGGAAAAAAATATGTCCTACATTCTGTCAGCTTCCTGCAGAAGTACGAGTAAGAGATAGGCAATGCGATGGAAAAGATGAGTTCAGAGAAGGGAAAGGAACAACTGACCCCGTCGTTTACCACGCAAATACCTGTTTCACTGCCACCCATACAGTGGACTCCACCGGAGCATGGCACAGCCTAGTTGAACAATGACGCAAGTTTTTAGCAGATCAGTGGCCGGGATGGGCGGGAGCAGTAGCCAGGGATTACAGAGGCTAAGTGTATTTGTCGACATACTGTGAGTTACCAGTTTCCAACAGTGTGGAGGAAGCTGAAGCCCAGGCAGCCCTGGTTCGGCTGCATGCTCTGGCAAAAAATTTCAGAGGACCCGTGGAGCTTGAGAGGGCTAATGCTCATTTCTAGAGGAAAATAATATCAGATTTCTAAGTGAACTATAATCCCATGTAGGTATGCTTGTAGAACAAAGAACATATTACACATCGATGTAGTCCCTTCCTCCTCACAGAACTAAACAAAAGAACACACAGGAGTAAAATTATAATAACTGAATAAAATAACACACTGGACTGATTTAAATTATGAATTGGACAGAAACATTTTCATGGTTGCCTAGCAAATGAAAATAGCATCTTATCATATATTGGGTCTTCAACAGAATCAAATACATGGTCAGAGTGTTCCTGAGATTGATGGTTTTTGAACTCTGTTCCTTGACAACATGGCCCCTGCTTGCTTACTTTTGGATCGGATAGACAACCAAATCCTAAGTTTTTTTTTACTTTCACTTTGCAATTTATTATATGCAGCAGGACACTATGGTACTACAATTTCCATTAAAGTAGCTACAAAAGGTCCCTAGTCAACATATTAACATCATGAGAAATGTTTCTGAATGCCTGAAACGTTACAGTGTGGCAAAAAATTCTGAATTGCAGTTGCCTGAAACTGACATGTTTCTGTGAACATCTCAAACCTGGTGGACTTGATGCCTAAGATATTTTCAACACGAATTGGTTCAATTTCTTTTATAAACTCAGGTTCAAAACTATCGCTTCTTAACAACATTTTCTGTACTTGTTCACTGCCAAATTATTCAGTATATTGTCAACTGAAAATAGACTAAACATCTGTGATTGCTGCCTGCAGTCAGTTTTCCTTAAGAAAGAAGAAATGATATGGAATTTTGGTCTATTGAGCTTTCTTCTTAATGAAAAAGAGGCATCTTTGAGAAAAAATAGCAATAGCATTCATCATCTAGTAGGGATGAATGACACGGGTGCCTTTAATATTCTTGCGGAATTTCTATGATGATTTCAGTAAAATTTCAGATTTTAGAAAGTACGAACGAGACAAAACTTTAAATATTTAATTTTTATGACTTTTTTGTTTGATGAAACCAGTAGAAAATATATTCTATATAAGTGGGAACAGGTCCAGAACGAGGCCCGTAAGAAACTATTTTCTGTTTCTTTCCCGTGCCTGTATAAGTGCGGAAGTATGCTATTATAACTATTACCGAATGGCAAAAATCTGGCACAAGAATATTATGTTATTGAGGGTTCAGGTATAAGCATATGAGATAGATCATCCAAATTTGTGAACAAATACTTCTGGTGAGCTTAGAATCAATTAAGCTATTGAGATTGATAATGTAGTGTCAAGATTTTAACAGAGAAAGCATCATTGTATTGGTAATGAAGGGGGAAAGGCATCAAAGAGAACACCTACAGAAGGATTAATGGAACCTGACTACTGGTCCCTTCTTTTGTTTTTCATGATTGCAGAAGCTTAAGTACTTGAGCAATCTAGAAAAAATACTAAAACTACTTACGAATCCCCTGCACCTCTATCAAGATAAATCATACTGTAGGTGTTGGCATCTATGATCATTCCCCTAATCATATTCTGCAACTCCAATAACACATATAAGATAAGCTTTCTGTTCACATACTAACAGAAGTGTAGCTTCTATGAATCTACTTCAAGCACTGTAGACTTGAATCAACTTCTAGACTTGAATCAACTTTCAGAATTGAATTAATGCGCACAAAATCAAGAGAGTGATCTAATCGCTCTTATATTTCTTTACGGAGGGAGTAGTAGTTGATGACAAATGCAAAATACTTGATCAAGACTGTTGCAACTCCTGTACCAATTTTTTGTGAACCTCTTCAAGCTGTTATAATATGAAGATTTACTGTATATATTTTCACAGCCAACCAATTATGTATACCTTAAGCCAATTAACTATAGAGATTTAGAGTGAAACCATATAACATTGTTCTGAACCACTAATGCAAACCTTCAACCAATTAAGTACAGTGATTTAGAGTGGAACCATATAGCACTGGTATTTGTCAAATAACAACTGTTCTTCCTAGATAAAATTTAGCTAGCTTTATCACCTTTGATTGCTACTTCCAAAATAGTCAATTAAATTACCTCTCTGCCATCACCATGATATTAGTTTAACTTTTCCTGACATACAGTAGTTGTTCTTCCTAGATACAAATTTAGCTACACTTATCACATTTGATCGCTACTTCTAATTATTTTTTTCCTGAGGAACATCCTGTAATGAGGACAGGAGGGTGTTTTAGGAATTGACTTGTTTAGAGCTTAAGTAGTAGTTGATGACAGATGCAAATTGATTACACTGTAGTACGTGCCTCAGTCCTCAGGTAGACGAAGTTCCGGCGGACAGCGGAGTACGTGCAGACGGATTTCCGGTGAAGTCCACGGTGTGTAAAGCGATGTCGGAAACTTGCGACACGACGATGATCCAAATAACTGCAGATTATTGCAGAGTTAGAACACACAAAATTATTTAACCTTGCAATTAGAATACAAAGGGTTCAGTGATGTCTTTTTCCATTGATGACAGATGCAAATCATCTGGATATGAATTGGGTAGTATTTATTATTAGGTTTAGATACATTGATTGATGGGACTGTAGCAATAACAAAAACCTTCAGTAGCAAGATACATCTCTGTTCTCTATCTAAATGTGCATAAATCAGTAGCATCATACATCATACGAGAAGCACCATACATTTATGTAAATGTGAAGCAATCAACACTTCTCTCTATGCCTTCTCTATCACTCTGCTCTCTCTCTCTCTTCTTCACATATCTCTTTTTTTATCCACAAGGGCAGATCAGTAGTCGTTGGACCCTCTCTCTCATCTCTGCTCTCTCTCTCTCTCTCTCTCTTTCTAGCAGTAGCGGCCAGTAGCAGTTCCATCAATCCCTCTATCTAAATGTGCAGCAATCATCATCTCTCTCTGCTCTCTCAATCTCTCATCTCTCTGCTCTCTCTCATCCTCAACTACCTCACCAGCAACAGCGTCCAGCATGCCCTCTGCTCTTTCCCTAGAGCAAGAACTCCTCACAAACCCGGTTCAACCAAGGCTGCAGCACCACCCTTGTATCCACCACAGAAGTGACCTATCCCCTATGCAGCACCAAGAGAAGGGGGCCGGATCGAGATCAATCACACACAGAGAGAGATGAGGGGGAGGAGATCCGACAGGGAGGCGACAAGGGTGACGGGCAACACCGAGGCACGCTTCTGCTCCAAATTCTGGGAGGAAGATGGAAGCGGGGGAGATAGGCAATGCGATGGAAAAGATGAGTTCAGAGAAGGTAAAGGAACAACTCACATGTTTCTGAATTGCAGTTGCCTGAAACTGACATGTTTCTGTGAACATCTCAAACCTGGTGGACTTGATGCCTAAGATATTTTCAACACGAATTGGTTCAATTTCTTTTATAAACTCAGGTTCAAAACTATCGCTTCTTAACAACATTTTCTGTACTTGTTCACTGCCAAATTATTCTGTATATTATCAACTGAAAATAGACTAAACATCTGTGATTGCTGCCTGCAGTCAGTTTTCCGTAAGAAAGAAGAAATGATATGGAATTTTGGTCTATTGAGCTTTCTTCTTAATGAAAAAGAGGCATCTTTGAGAAAAAATAGCAATAGCATTCATCATCTAGTAGGGATGAATGACACGGGTGCCTTTAATATTCTTGCGGAATTTCTATGATGATTTCAGTAAAATTTCAGATTTTAGAAAGTACGAACGAGACAAAACTTTAAATATTTAATTTTTATGACTTTTTTGTTTGATGAAACCAGTAGAAAATATATTCTATATAAGTGGGAACAGGTCCAGAACGAGGCCCGTAAGAAACTATTTTCTGTTTCTTTCCCGTGCCTGTATAAGTGCGGAAGTATGCTATTATAACTATTACCGAATGGCAAAAATCTGGCACAAGAATATTATGTTATTGAGGGTTCAGGTATAAGCATATGAGATAGATCATCCAAATTTGTGAACAAATACTTCTCGTGAGCTTAGAATCAATTAAGCTATTGAGATTGATAATGTAGTGTCAAGATTTTAACAGAGAAAGCATCATTGTATTGGTAATGACGGGGGAAAGGCATCAAAGAGAACACCTACAGAAGGATTAATGGAACCTGACTACTGGTCCCTTCTTTTGTTTTTCATGATTGCAGAAGCTTAAGTACTTGAGCAATCTAGAAAAAATACTAAAACTACTTACGAATCCCCTGCACCTCTATCAAGATAAATCATACTGTAGGTGTTGGCATCTATGATCATTCCCCTAGTCATATTCTGCAACTCCAATCACACATATAAGATAAGCTTTCTGTTCACATACTAACAGAAGTGTAGCTTCTATGAATCTACTTCAAGCACTGTAGACTTGAATCAACTTCTAGACTTGAATCAACTTTCAGAATTGAATTAATGCGCACAAAATCAAGAGAGTGATCTAATCGCTCTTATATTTCTTTACGGAGGGAGTAGTAGTTGATGACAAATGCAAAATACTTGATCAAGACTGTTGTAACTCCTGTACCAATTTTTTGTGAACCTCTTCAAGCTGTTATAATATGAAGATTTACTATATATATTTTCACAGCCAACCAATTATGTATACCTTAAGCCAATTAACTACAGAGATTTAGAGTGAAACCATATAACATTGTTCTGAAGCACTAATGCAAACCTTCAACCAATTAAGTACAGTGATATAGAGTGGAACCATATAGCACTGGTATTTGTCAAATAACAACTATTCTTCCTAGATAAAATTTAGCTAGCTTTATCACCTTTGATTGCTACTTCCAAAATAGTCAATTAAATTACCTCTCTGCCATCACCATGATATTAGTTTAACTTTTCCTGACATACAGTAGTTGTTCTTCCTAGATACAAATTTAGCTACACTTATCACATTTGATCGCTACTTCTAATTATTTTTTTCCTGAGGAACATCCTGTAATGAGGACAGGAGGGTGTTTTAGGAATTGACTTGTTTAGAGCTTAAGTAGTAGTTGATGACAGATGCAAATTGATTACACTGTATTACGTGCCTCAGTCCTCAGGTAGACGAAGTTCCGGCGGACAGCGGAGTACGTGCAGACGGATTTCCGGTGAAGTCCACGGTGTGTAAAGCGATGTCGGAAACTTGCGACACGACGATGATCCAAATAACTGCAGATTATTGCAGAGTTAGAACACACAAAATTATTTAACCTTGCAATTACAATACAAAGGGTTCAGTGATGTCTTTTTCCATTGATGACAGATGCAAATCATCTGGATATGAATTGGGTAGTATTTATTATTAGGTTTAGATACATTGATTGATGGGACTGTAGCAATAACAAAAACCTTCAGTAGCAAGATACATCTCTGTTCTCTATCTAAATGTGCATAAATCAGTAGCATCATACATCATACGAGAAGCACCATACATTTATGTAAATGTGAAGCAATCAACACTTCTCTCTATGCCTTCTCTATCACTCTGCTCTCTCTCTCTCTCTCTTCTTCACCTATCTCTTTTTTTATCCACAAGGGCAGATCAGTAGTCGTTGGACCCTCTCTCTCATCTCTGCTCTCTCTCTCTCTCTCTCTCTATCTCTCTCTCTCTCTCTTTCTAGCAGTAGCGGCCAGTAGCAGTTCCATCAATCCCTCTATCTAAATGTGCAGCAATCATCATCTCTCTCTGCTCTCTCAATCTCTCATCTCTCTGCTCTCTCTCATCCTCAACTACCTCACCAGCAACAGCGTCCAGCATGCCCTCTGCTCTTTCCCTAGAGCAAGAACTCCTCACAAACCCGGTTCAACCAAGGCTGCAGCACCACCCTTGTATCCACCACAGAAGTGACCTATCCCCTATGCAGCACCAAGAGAAGGGGGCCGGATCGAGATCAATCACACACAGAGAGAGATGAGGGGGAGGAGATCCGACAGGGAGGCGACAAGGGTGACGGGTAACACCGAGGCACGCTTCTGCTCCAAATTCTGGGAGGAAGATGGAAGCGGGGGAGGCCAAGAAGGAAAGAGGGACGAACCTGGGGCCGCCGGAGACGCGCCGGCGAAGCCCTGCCCGAAACCCTAGCCACAGGGGTGGGGTTGCAAGCGGGAGGTAGAGGACGGGAGCGGAGAATCTGGCCGGAGCGGAGGGAGGCCCGGACCGTGGGTAGCTCGGGGGCGTGTTGCGCGTCGCCGGAGGTCGCCGGAAGCGGCCGGTGTGGGTGGCGGCGGCGGCGATGACTCCATGGGTGAGAGGGAGAGGAGGCGAGCCCGTGCATATCTGGTGATACGGTGGGTGATATGATCCCATGATACCGAACCATGTTGGCCGTTGGATCTGTACTAGAGGCACATGATTGAGCAGCACCAGTTCGCATTGGAAAGTATGCCAAAGACCCCCCTGGGTTATTCTATAATTCACGAAGGAAGTGCAATCACTCTGTTTTGTTCCCTCTTCTTCAATACGATTCGTTCCCCACCGCCGCCGCCTAGATGAAGTCAACCATGGGAAAATCCCACCGCAGCCGCCAACTATGGGACTAGTCCCACCGTCGCGGGATGTGGCGTCCCGCCACCGCCGGTTTCCATAGCCGGTGTATCTCCGCCGGCAGTTGTGCCGGTCCTAGCGGTCAAAGCTCAACCCGCATCCTTCAATTGTGGCGTTGCCTCCAATGGCACGGCGGCCGCAGACTTGCCCCACTCCAAGTTTGACCGTGGCCCGTTCCCAAGGAAATGCAACACAGATCTGAGAAGTCAACCTGGTTTGTTCATTCTCTAATCTCATAGCGTTCGGGCAAAACATCTAATTTTTGGAATATAATATTGTCTTGTGAAATTTTCTCCACAACGTAGTCCTTAATGATTGTAGAAGGCTGCCATGAATGACTCTGCAAATGTCTTGGTGTATTTGGATTCACACTAGCAAAAAAAGGTTCTAAAATATGCATATTTTGCGGTGACAATCTGCAAGTAAAAAAACAGTACCTATCTCGCAATCCTAATAGGTTGTCACTAAGCCATTGATTTACAGAACTAATGTACGTCACAAAGCTTTCTTCATTATCATGGTGCAAGTTAGTGCCATCTCAATTTTCTGTCACTCCTGCATGTAACGTGAGATGTGTGTTAGTGTTATAGCTGATTGCCAGCATAGTTAAGCTTCACTTTTTTTTATATGTTCAAGCGGTGTTACCAACTGATATCTAAATAATTTTTTGTATATTTCAGTTGCGCCAAGTAGCCCATGATGCAGTCGACGGAGAGCATTGGTCAGAGCTGATCGACTACTCCAATTGTGCTTGAAGATGATGCCAATAGCATTTCACGGTACATAAGTTGGTGCATTCAATAATTGTGCCTTGTTGTATGTACCATATCATTTGTTTATTTTTTCTGTACCAAAATTTACCTTACAATATATATATATTTAAAATATTACATTTAACGAGGATATATAACGAAAGAAAATAGATAAGAAGAAACCTAGTGTTTAAACAAAAAAAACGATGGGAACGTAGAAATTTTACCTGCATACTTGACGAAGAACGAAGAAGCAATGTCTTGTGTAGCATTATTACATATGAGAAACATGGTAGCCCTTGAATGTACTCAAAGAATATTAGAATCCTCTGGCTTGTAAGAAGATAAGACATTGTGAAACAATGGGCTGATGAAGAGCTTTCCGCTGCTAACTTTGTCAAAGGAATTTGGGATTGAAACTCCTTTCTTGTAAATAGCTTTGACTGACAGTTAAAATTACAGTTGCACCAAATCATAGCTATTATGGTGATAAAGCGGGTGCTATCATTTAATTATTTCATGGTTTGTACTAGGTCAATAACTGATTTTTTTTACATGGTCTTATAAGATCAAGAAACATCAAAGTCGATCAAGAGAGTTAGATGGTGTGGCATGCATGACTGTCATTTGGCATCACAAAGGTGTTTAAACATTGAATGTATTTAACGTCGGAGTATGTTTTTCTAGGAAAAGAATGTGTTGCTCTAATTCTTTATTTTGTCATGTACTCCCTCTGTCCCGAAAGGTAAGATGTTTTTTAATACGGACAACGCTACACCTACGTAAATTCTTTTACGTATCTTACGAAAAGGCTTAGGTGGAGATATTTGATTGGAAAAGAAAAGGAAGGGGGCCCCACCCCCTGAAAATCAGGGGGGGCTGATTAGTTAGCGATGGAAGGCTTACGTAGCTTTTCGTAAAGCCATACATAGGTCTAGCATTTTTGTTTTAATACTATCATAGTATCAAAAAATGTGCTGGAGGGAGTAGGTATGATTTTTTGTCCACCACCGGACGGCGCACAAGTACTCATCAAGTGATCTGGAGTGAAGTTGTTCCGTCTAGCCACGTGAATCTGTGAGCTATATGGTACTGTTGTAAATATATAGTATTTTGTAAGGTCATGCTAATTCCAAGAAAAAGAATTTTATTTGTTGAAGTGGTTTTGTTTCTAGTGATTTTTGGATGCTGTGAATGAATGAATGTGCCGTGTCTTGGAAATGTATGTTCCCAGTACTTTCACGTGATCAGATAGCGCTCATGACTATTGTGTTCCCAGAATTACAAAAAAAAAAAGATATTGTATTCCCAGTGCCTTGCTACAAGTCATTCTTATACTCACTCCGTCCAAAAATACTTGTCATCAAAATGGATAAAAGAGGATATATCTAGACGTATTTTAGTTCTAGATACATCTATTTTTATCCATTTTGATGATAAGTATTTTTGGACGGAGGGAGTTGGAGAAAGTGAGCAATGCAAACTGAAGGCAATAGATTTTCTTCTGCTTGTACTTGTCGAGAAGCTCAGTTTTTGGAAAGATTTTGAGAAAAAGGCTTTCGTCCCGCTATATAGATATAGCATCAGCATCAACAGTATCTCTTGGTCGCATTATAGCAAGTAAATATGTCACAAAAATAAACTCTACATGGGTACTTGCAGTGTCGTCCTAATGATTTGGTGTTAGTCTGATTAATCCATGCTTATTAGTTTGATACAAACTAGATCACCTGATGTGTGCCATGAGTCCATGACCCACTAGGATGCGGTGTTCAGGACAGGAGTTACTGGCGAGAACGTGATAACTGTTGGTATCTGAAGGAGAAAAGTGTAGATCTGTTGTGATTTTGCAAGGACAGGCAAGGGGCTATATGTAAATTTATCAGTGAGTTGATCATGTCCCTTCGATGCAGATCCAAAGGACTACTCAATCGTGGAGCAGGGTATCATGTGAACGACCGTATCACTGGATATTTTCCCGCTCCTTCTGTGCTCTCTTTTTTCTTCACAAATCTGCTTGGACCGTGGGTTGAATACACCAAACAACAGGTTTTTTTCTGCAAAAACGAAACGTTTTCCCAGAGTCATTTTAAAAGGGACTGCGGGTTGAATTCGCAAAAACTGAGGGACTTTTCTGCAAAAGTGACGACGACATATGACCAGAAACAGTAGCTGCTTTATTATTATTATATATATATATATATATATTGAACTTTTATATATATATATATATATATATATATGGGAAAGATTAGGGAAAGATTTTTAAGGGAAGAGGTAATAAAATCCAGTCTCACAGAATTCGAATGGGCTAGTTTCTTTTTTTTTCCTTTTTGAAACAAACATCATGGCCTTTATTCTTCAAGAATGTTCAAAGGTACAATGAGTTAATTGCACCATTGGTACACAAACTTGTCCCCGATGCTCACTTTAGTCCACAATCTCGTAGACACGAAAAACGGCTACATCAACTTGTTAAACACGCTCAGTTTAGTACAAAAACAGATTAGAGGACGGCTGGAGCCGCCGCGTGGCATGTTGACTCAGCAAGTATTTTTCTAAAACCTCACTGTATGTTCTCGCATGCCGTTTGGCATGCTGACTCAGCAAGTATTTTTCTAAAACCCCAGTGTATGTTCTCGCATGCCGCGTGGCATGCTGACTCAGCAAGTATTTTTCTAAAACCCCACTATATGTTCTCGCATGCCGCATGGCATGCTGGCTCGGCAAGTATTTTTTCTAAAACCCCACTGTATGTTCTCGCATGCCGCGTGGCATGCTGACTTAGCAAGTATTTTTCTAAAACCCCATTGTATGTTCTCGCATGCCGCGTGGT
>NC_041386.1:618542534-618545324 GCF_002162155.2 Triticum dicoccoides
CAATTCCCCTCTCGCGTGCCTCACTCTTTGTCAAATCCTAGGCCAGCGATTTCTGGCTGACAGCGCCGCCTCGTCCACCGGGCCAGCAACGGCGGCATGGGTGTGCGTCGGCGTCGAGCTGTCGCGGGCTTCACCGATAGCCGCACGTCGGTGATGGCTTGCGGCAAAGAACCAATGCTCGGGTCAAGTCGGGCGGTGGCCGACAATGGAGCTCTCGACGACGATGAGTAGAAGGTGACCGCAATTGCCTACTGGGGCGATGTTGTGAAGGTAAAATTTCAATTTTTCTCAGTCACTAGCTAGTCAGTTGCATGTCTTGTCTTCTGGGTGGGATTTGAGCTAGTCATTTGCACTAAAATTATTTTAAGAGGATGATGGGACGATGCATAAGATGTTTAATGTGACGCCTCGCTACAAATTTGGTCCCGAATTCAATGGTTTGGAGACGAAGTCAAAAGAGACTTGTGGTCACTGGAAAACTCCTGCTCGACGTGTGTGTAGTGATATTCATGACATGAGCAGAAGGTTTCTTGGTTGCCAATATGTGGTAAATGCAATATTTGTTAATCTGTAACTTGTTGTTATTTAAAAATGTTAATATGATGAAAATTGAAATCACTTCAGGACCACATAGCATGTGGTTATGTGAAATGGTTGGACAAGGACTAGACTGAAAGTGCTAGAGCTGCCATCTCTGATCTTGCAAGTGAGAAGATGCAGCTATTGAAAAAGGAGAGCAAGATCCAGAAATTATAATTTGAGAATAAGATAATGAAGAAGATGCACAAGGAAGAACTGAAGAGGAGGGACAAGAAGGAGCTTTATTTTGCTTTTGTAGCGTTTTTTTGTTGTTGTCATGTATGCAATGGATTTCAGAATGTAAGGTTTGAGTGTACTGTCAGTTGTTCAGACTAGCCAAGTTTGGAAGTAATGCAATGCTCCTGTCTATTTCAATATATCTTGTCTTGCCTTACTGAATTGTCAAAGACAGTACAAAATATTGTAGTATTGCATTTTGATAGGAATAAATTGAGCTATAATCAGGACAAGATCAAAGATCAAGTTTGCTACAGGATGGAAACGTCCAGAAAACTGACGTATGCCATTGAAACTGATAAATAGGTTCACACTTGTTGGCATAAGTTTACTACAATGATAACTAGTTTCACACATCCTCGCATGAAAACTGATCTTTCCAAGAGCATCTACACTGATCTAGCACAATGATCTTAACAAGATCTATTTGAAACCAAAATGGGACAATTGGGTGCATATTACAAAATGTGTGCCTCACATATCAAGCTAACCTAGTCAATGACCTGGGATTGCTGGGTGCCACCATGTTCCTGGGACTGCCGAGTGATGCCTCCCCTTCCAAAGCACAGATTATAAAGGGTTGTGTTGGTGTAGCCTCTCCCCCTTCCTATAGATCATCTTCCCTTGTTTGACAAGAAACCTCTCCCCATAGTTGTAGCTCCCCTTGCCCACCTCTACCAATAGGAGTAGCTGCTCTCCCCCCTGCTTGACAACTTGCAACATTGCTTCTGTTTCCACCCCTAGTTGATGTGCCTCTTCTAAGTCCAAGTGACCTTCCTCTAGTAGTTGCAGTGGTCACTCTCCTTAGTTCTGGCAGTTGATCTCTATGGGTAACAACAAACTGTGACTCCTGAGGCATAGGACCATGCTGTATCTAACATCTTCTTCCCGCTTCAAACTGCAATTGACAGTAATGATGAAATACAAACAATGGATATCTGATGGAAATTCAAGTCAAGAATTTTGAAGGTGATTTACTTGCACTAGTAGAAAAAGGATCAAATGTGAAGCACATTAGTGCCGGTTTGAATTTGAGCCGGCACTAATATGACCATTAGTGCTGGTTCCAACGGCTAGGCGGGCGGGCATCATTAGTACCGGTTCGTGGGCAACCTTTAGTATCGGTTCATGCCATGAACCGGTACTAATGAGGCTGTGTCAGGCTATGGTCAGGCTGGGGCCCCCACGAAGACCTTTAGTACCGGTTCATGCCCTGAACCGGTACTAGAGTTTCTTAGTAAGCTGATTTTTAGTCCCACCTCGCCAAGAGAGAGACAGTATGAGCGATTCATAAGCCGTGAGTGCACAGACAATGACGAAGAGTTGCGATGCTCACCTGCATGTTGATTAGCTTCAAGCCTTGCGGAATAGTATAGATTGCACTGAGCTATGTGCAGTGCAGTCTACACTATTCCGAATGGCTTGAAGCAAACTAACCAGCATTGCACCTCTTTTTTATTTTTAATAACTTATTTGAACTCTGGACTTCTTTTGTGTTCAGTATGCAGCACTCAAAGCGACGTCATCAATTTCCAACATGTTCTGACATCATTTGTTGTTTTTCGGTCATTTACCTAATTGTTTAGAGAGCTAAATGACCGTGAAATTGAAAATCACTACAAAATGAATTCTGAAAATGTTGAAACTTGGCATGGTATCATCATTTCACCCGCATAGCATGTGCGAAAGAGTAGAGAGGGCCACGGCAAAAACTGGACATACTTCGTGTACAAACTGGACAAACTCTTTCGGAGTATCAGGGTTTCGGACGAGAACTCATCTGTTACACGGGCACTTCAATGGTTTTTAAACTTATTTGAACTCCGGTCTTCTTTTGTGTTCAGTATGCAGCATTCAAAGCGACGTCATCAATTTCCAACATGTTCTGACATCATTTGTTGTTTTTCGGTCATTTACCTAATTGTTTAGAGAGCTAAATGACTGTGAAATTGAAAATAACTACAAAATGAATTC
>NC_041386.1:618545615-618547048 GCF_002162155.2 Triticum dicoccoides
ACAAACTCTTTCGGAGTATCAGGGTTTCGGACGAGAACTCATCTGTTACACGGGCACTTCAATGTTTTTTAAATTTATTTGAACTCCGGACTTCTTTTGTGTTCAGTATGCAGCATTCAAAGCGACGTCATCAATTTCCAACATGCTCTGACATCATTTGTTGTTTTCGGTCATTTACCTAATTGTTTAGAGAGCTAAATGACTGTGAAATTGAAAATAACTACAAAATGAATTATGAAAATGTTGAAACTTGGCATGGTATCATCATTTCACCCGCATAGCATGTGCGAAAGAGTAGAGAGGGTCACGGCAAAAACTGGGTGCACTTCGTGTACAAACTGGACAAACTCTTTCGGAGTATTAGGATTTCGAACGAGAACTCATCTGTTACATGGGCACTTCAATGTTTTAATAACTTATTTGAACTCTGGACTTCTTTTGTGTTCAGTATGCAGCATTCAAAGCGACGTCATCAATTTTCAACATGTTCTGACATCATTTGTTGTTTTTCGGTCATTTACCTAATTGTTTAGAGAGCTAAATGACCGTGAAATTGAAAATCACTACAAAATGACTTCTGAAAATGTTGAAACTTGGCATGGTATCATCATTTCACCCGCATAGCATGTGCGAAAGAGTAGAGAGGGTCACGGCAAAAACTGGACGCACTTCGTGTACAAACTGGAAATAGAAGAAAAGAAATAATGCAGAAAAGAAAAAAACTATACAAAAAATTACTCAAAAATAAATAGAAGAAAATAAATAATGCAGAAAAGAAAAAATGTATAAAAAATTACTCAAAAATAAATAGAAGAAAATAAATAATGCAGAAAAGATAAAACTGTATAAAAAATTTCTTGGCGCGCTGCCCAGTGGGCCTGCCAGACCTAGGGTGTGCAAATGCAGGCCCAGAAGGTCCAGAAGACTCACAGGGCAGCGTGCCCTAGTTAGGACCAGAAGCCTGCTATATAGAGAAGCTCGAAGGAGCAGCCGCGGCTGGGGTTATAAACCAGTGCGGCTGCCCTTCGCTCGGCGAGGTGGGACTAAACATTTGTGCACCGCCGGTGGCAGCGCACAACCATTAGTACCGGTTGGAGTACCGGTTGGTGGCTCCAACCGGTACTAAAGGGGTCGTTTCCCGCCCCTTGGCCTGGCGAAAATTGGCCTTTAGTATCGGTTGGTGGCTCCAACCGGTACTAAAGACCCCTTCTATATATATGGCACTTACAAAAAAATCAGTTTCATCGACCACCAGTACTTCTTCTCGATTCAACTTCTTCGCCGCGCCCGTCGCCCATCACGCGCCGCCCCCACCGTCCGTCGTTGCCATCACCGCCATCGCCCACGCCACCCGTCGTCGCCATCATCGCCGTCGCCCCCGCCACCCGTCGTCGCCGTCACCGCCGTCGCCCCCGCGCGCCGCGCCCGTCGCG
>NC_041386.1:618547641-618561919 GCF_002162155.2 Triticum dicoccoides
TTAGTTGAATTAATAGAACTAGTTTATTTAGTTGAATTAATAGAACTATTAAGTGTTTAATGTTTCACATATATATGAACATATATGTTAGATATTAGATATAAATTATATGTTAAATATATATTTAATTTAGTTATATGAGATTTCATTATCTAATTAACATTTTATTATATAGAATAGCTACCTTATTTTTAGTAAGAAAATTAATAGAACTAGTTTAGTAGAATTAATTAGTTGAACTAGTTAGTTGAATTAGTTCAATTAATTATGTATATTCTTCGTAAGTGCTTAGTTGAATTAGTTCAATTAATTAGTTGGACTAGTTGAATTAACAGAATTAGTTGAATTAATAGAACTAATAAGTGTTTAATGTTTCACCTATGAACATAGGAATGTCGTCTGACGACGAACACGATTTCATTATGTGCGAATACTGCGAAGACCAGCGCGGCCTGTGCGGCAGAAATTTTCTAGTTGATGATAGACGCTTCAGCATCAAGCTGGATGAGAACTTCGAAGTGGATACAGTAAGTCACAACGACAAGTCTTTTTTCGTAATTAAGCATGACTTATGGTTCATTTGCTTCACATTTTAATTTTAATTTTTCACTATTCTACTAGTGTATCCCCTGCCATGCAAGAATTTTTGTCTTGGATAAGATAGGTTTCAGTCCTAACGAAATTATGGAGGTAAAAAAAGTTTCCTTGAAGACCGAGCATGGTTATACCTTCAACGTCAAATTATACAATGCAGACACATACACCTATTTTGAATGCAAAACTTGGCAAGCACTATGCAAGGCTTATGCATTTGAGCCTGATATGGTTATCACCTTTGATATTCGTTCGGAAGATGATATTGAAGGTAATAGAAACATCTGGGTCGATGTGCAGACGCCTCCAGTTCTACCATTATGTGAGTTTCTCAACCATATTTATGTCTTCGATAAGAGATTATTTGAACCAGTTGAATAATTAATAGATCTCAATTTATATTGATAGCTTACTTCCAATCAAGCAAACATGTCCGGCTCTTGCTAGACAGGACCATCCACTGTCCCGGGGCTGAACTAAACTGCGAGGAGACAAGTCATTATGTTTCATGGCTTGAGGATCTTGATGCTGTCAAGACAAATTTCTTTCCTGCACTTAGAAATGTTAGTACTCAAAACGTGCGACCAATAGTGTTCGTACTGAACTATGGTCACATATATTTAGGAAAGATGGTAAGATTTCTACTATTTCTCCTCAGTGCATCTTTTGCATACATTATTTTTTTAAGCTAAACTTCATTGCTAAGTATGTTACTATACGATGTTCTTCAACAGGGACTCCCGATGAATGTTGTGCCTGATTGGATCGAGACTAAAGGTACCATGAATATTGTTAGCTTACGGCCAAGATATCCTACAATGCACTTTAGTGCATTCAGGATTTCTAATAGCGAGTAATGCTTAATAGTAAAAGACTGGAGCAAAATTGTGAATGATCACAGAGAAGTACTAGGGGGCAGCAATCAGAAGCGCAACCCACGATTAGGAGACAGGTTCATCTGCATGCTCCAATATGATGAATCATCAAAGCTATACATGTTCTATGCTATTTACCTGAGAGAGAGCAGCAGGAGTGATTAATTAGCTAGTTCATGCTCTTAGTACTTGTCCTCTCATGTCCATGTTCTTCGTCCTGAACTTAATCTCAAAGAGTGATTTGCTTTTGTAGTGTTATGAACGCTTATAATATCATTACCATGTTGAACTCGATGATATCTTTGCTATGAAAACCGTTGGTGATGATATATATGATGCAAGAGTTTTTATATTAATTAATATGATGATGATGATGATGAGTTATTATATCATTTATGAAAGAAATTGCATATTAGTTTCAACTGGATGAATTCTAGCTAAGTGATCAAGTATATGCCATATCCATATTACCTCGATCACTTAAGTAGGTGATCAAGTATATATAATATGGATATGACATATACTTGATGACTTAGCTAGGATCCACACGCATCCAGTCAAACTAATCACCTAATGATTTAACAACTCATTATAATGTAAAAGAATCACTAAATTAAATTGAAAAAACAAAATTAAAGTAAAAATAAAAAATAAAACCAAAACACACCAAAATATTTAGTACCGATTGGTGTTACCAACCGGTACTAATGTCCTACGCGTCCACGGAGCTGGCTCATGCCACGTGGTTGCCCTTTAGCACCGGTTCGTGCTGAACCGGTACTAAAGGGGGGGGGGCCTTTAGTGCCTACAATTTAGTGCCGGTTACCGAACCGGCACTAAAGGCCCTTACGAACCGGTGCTATTGCCTGGTTCTGCACTAGTGTTGATCCATCATGTTTGACAGAAGAGTATCTTCATCAACATCTACTAGATTGTTTGCATTTTCACCTTCAGTTGCTTGCACATTTATGTACTAGAAACAAACAGTTAGCAATGGAAACACAAGAAAGATGGCACTCCAACAAACCTGGATATCATCTTCAGTAAATTCCTCTTCTTCTGCAACACCTTTTCTTTTACCAGCAGGTTTCAGATTAGGACAACCTCCTCTGTTGTGCCCTGCCTCACCACAATGACCATAGTGAATGACCGTTCCATGTCTTCTCACTCTTCTGACATCCTCAATTTCTTCCGGGGCATGCCTCTTGTTCCTCTCCCTCCCGCCTTTCTTACTGCTGGTGCCATAACATGTATGTTATTGGTTTCTTCCAGAACTTCTTGTCTCTCATAGGCAAAATGATATGACCATATGCTTTCACATAGTATTTAAGGTTGTAGCAATCATCAACCATTGTCTGAGGCTTGATCATCTCATGCCTTACTGCATCAACTCCATGGGAACATGTGATTCCAGTTAGCTGCCATCTTTTGCAAGTGCAGGTACATGTACCTAGCTCAATTTTATATGTGTGCTCATGGCACATTACCTAAAAGACCTTACTGCCAGAAGGGTAAGCAGTACAAGTTTTTGCAAAGTCCATTGATTTCTTAAGTTTCTTTGCAATTTTAGGGCATATGATCCCTATCCACCTGTCAATTGCTTCTTTCATTTTTGTGTATATCCTATTCATTATCTGGCATCTTATCTTCTCAAACATTGTCAAAATTGGCATGTCCCTTGCATCAAGTATGTAGCTGGCAAAAAGAAACCAATACAATATGTTAAATATCTGGTAGGTGAACCTTGTCGATAAGGTGGTAGGTGAACCCTAAATCACACTACTCTATGTTCATGGCTACCTAAATGTCAAGCGGAAAAGCTGATTTGATGTGACCACGTAAAAACCATGGCGAAAATTAGTCTCTGAATCAGTAAATTTCATCCATCTAACTCCCCCCAAAATCCTACCTGCCGCCTAGCTTATTTCTATCGAATTGTAGCTGGAAAAAGGTTGGGAGCGAGAACATACCATAGTTAGGAGGGTCTCTGCCGTGATCTCGAAGCACGGGCAGCATCTATGCAGACGATCGCCGGTTGGGCGGCGCCGTTTCCCGTGAAGCTCTGCTCTGTTCGCCCGGAAATAGGGGAGAGAGTTGAACACCCAGACCGCGAACTGCAAAAACAAATCCCGCCCAAACCAGCCTTAGCCGAGTCAGCATGCCACGTATCTATTTTTGTACTAAACTGAATGTACTTAACAAGTTGATCTAGCCTCTTTGCGTGTCTGCGATATTGTGGACTAAAGTTAGCATTGGGGACAAGTGTGTACCAATGGTGCAATTAGCTCAGGTACAACAAAAGTGTCGAATGGGCTAGCTAGACCAGCAACATGCTTTGGGTCTTAAACTAGCATACTATTGGGCCACAAGTATCGTGCTATGTGTATGACCAATGAGGTCCATATTTTGTTTGGGAGAAGAATCATGCCCATCTGGCACGCTTTCCAGCGCAACTCTTTTTCTTGGGAGGTGTTTTTTGTTGGTCGTATTTTTTTCCTAGGTCTTTTTGAGTTAGGCACAATTTCTCATTGTTTGGTGTCTTTGCTCTTATTTTCGTCAAAATTGGAGAGAAGAAGAGTGTTGTTTAGGCTGTGGCTCTTACACATTGAGGCCTCCTTTGGTTTAGAGGAATCTTGTAGGAATTTCATAGGATAGGGTTCTATAGAAAAAAATTTCCTTTATAGCCCTTTGGTTTGTAGGAATGGAATCCTATTCCTATGGAGGAATTCTTCCTATCCTCCACATTTCATAGGAAAATAAACATTAGCCTAGACTCAATGGAAAAAAAAATTCTATGATGTGAATCAAAGGGCATCTCCTTTCCTATTCTTACTCATAGGATTTGAGATACATGTCATCTCATTTCCTATGACTCTCCTATTCCTACGATTTTTCTACCCTATAAACCAAAGAACGCCTGAAAGTTTTGTGACACATACCCCTCGGTGTGTAGCGCATGAACGAAAACACAAATCCCTAGACAGTGGAGCTCATGCCACATGTTAGTGTTAAATTGGCTTAGAAAGAAAGAAGGAAACACATGTTAAAAAGCGAGACTGCTTGCCTTCCCAACCACAGAACAAGGACAAACACACCACTTCTTGTGAGCTTAACATCTTAAGTGATGCCAACGAAGTATTGTGAAACGCAATGACCACATCACGATAAATTAAAAAAATTATTTCACGCCCATTGCGTCAAATAGTATTACTTTCCAATGTGACGCACACCCACTACACGCTCATGCGGGCATGCCCATGTAGTGTATGGTTTTGGAAATCTTCTATTCCAGATTTTTGCTCAGTCTTTTCTCTTTTGTTTTTACTACTATTTTTTTTCTTTTCTTACTCAATTCATTTTTTTCTTCACTTTATTTTATTTTATTTTTTATTCAGGTATATTTCCTAAATTGTGATGTTTTCTAACCGTGAAGATTTTTAAAGTTCTTAACACCTTTTCAATTCTTAAGCAATCTTGAACCTATGATATTGTTAATTCACAAATGATGCTAAAATTAAAGAACAATGTGTAAGTACCTTTTTTAATTAATGAACATTTAAAAAAATACATTAATATTTTCACAAATTGTGAAGATTTTTGATTTTATAAACCTTTTCAAATCTATCAATCAAGAAACAATAACTAATTTTTTAACCATGAGAGCACCTAGAGAGGAGGCTTGTGGGCCCACATGGCCTTCTATTATGAAGTTGTTTATTACTTCTGCGGGCGTTGTCCCCAATGTTGGCAGACCTATGATTACTAACTTGAGTTATGTGATGTGGCTGATGTTTGTGGTACAAGTGTGCTTGCGGTTTTGTTCGTAAAAAATCACTAATATAATATAAAAATAATGTATTTTGTATCTTACCAAAGATGTCATGTGATTTTTCCTTGAAGATTATTTATCTTAGAGTGATTTATGTAATGGATGAGTCCGGGCATACAATTACAGTTGCTTCCATGCATTTGGTTGCCATTCTTTCTGTTCTTCTTGGTTGCCTCCTTCTCGTGGAAAGAGAAGTAGGGGATTGAGAGGGGTAGTATCGATCGACCGATTCATTTTGTGGAATTAATTAAACTATATGATTAGTAAGTTATTATACTATATATATACATAAACATACAAAGAGTAGCGGTACTCCAGTGTGGGTGCAACACATGCATGCATGTATCCTAGTCCTGACCAGCTCTCCCTGGCGTGTAATTAAAGTTGATCGAGATTAAAGCAATAGCTCGTTTATGCTGCTCAAGTGTTGTTTTCCTGGTGATACATAAATGAATGCAAGCAGAAGAGGTTTTCATAACTTCCTATAGGGATACAATAGTGAGAAGAGAACTAGCGTTGTTTGATCAAGAAAACCTTTATTCCTCAAGAAATTTTCAAAATCACAATAAACGGGTTAGATGAGCTAGCTAGCCTAGAAACATGCTTTACATGATACAATAAACTGGTGTACTAATGGGCCACAAATATTATGTGCTACGTGTACGAAAAAGGTGGCCCACATTTTGTACGGATTCGTTTGCAAGTTTTGGCATGGATTCATCTACGTGTTTTTTTGCTCCCTCCTTATTTGTTCTATTGTTGTACTGTTCTCATAGGCTACGCCAAGCGATATGAAAAGGAAGACTAGATCAAGCACCAAAGGCGGTGACAACCCGAGGTTAGTTTCGTGACTCAATCCCAAAATTGCAGCGTCACGGCTGATTACAATTTAACCTAGTGTTGAATTCATATAATTTTTTTGATGAAGGGGACCGAGTGGGTAGAAAAAGAAAAAGAGCGACAAAGATCCTAACATGCCGAATAAACATCTTGCAAACTATGTCGTGTTCCAATAAGTCAGAACATCTTGTTTTCTATCGCGTCTTCATCACACAAATTAACTATTATTCCGAATATTTATGTGATGTTGATTTAGAATAGCGTATGAGTTGTAATATAAGTCGGACTATCAATGTGCCATGAATTGCACTTGTGTAAGTGTTAGATTATTCCCGAGTCATTGTGTAGAACAATTAGAATTATGATTTGAGTTGAAAATTTCACTTTGGGTTTCACTTTGGTATTCAATGGTTGAAGGCTTGGGAAAACTGGAACCACATGACGACAGCTATGAGTTGGAAACATTTTTTCTATTGTTGTTATACATAGACTTAAGTACTTAACACATTATGATACACGATCATCACTTATTATATTGAACTTTTCTACTTATTTGTAACTTAACTTAGAACAAATATGTTTTCAATTAGTATCTCTGATTAACCATTTACTGATGTTGCTAAATATTAGTATATAATGTATTATGGTATAATTATGATGTCCATTGTTGCAAACAACTGAGCTAAGCTAAAATATTATTTAATAGAGAAGTGGTACAAATTGTTTTATTAAAAACTAGTTTGAGATGAGCCGAAGTAACATTTTTTGTTAAATTGGTTCTTTCTCAAAAAAAACAATAATAAACACATGATTATTTTCCTTGCTGGGTTACATGTGTTAATTTTCATATTATAGTGTATTGGTATATGGGTGCATCAATTTAGTTTTTTAACATATTGGTAGACAGGCTAGAGACATATGCGACTAACAAATATCTTGGTAGAGATTTCTAGAGTTATTTTATATTGTCTAGATCTAGAATATCTCCGCACAAACTGAACTTTAAATCCCTAAAAGCGTGAAATTTAGGAAAACATCTCTCCGAATATATGGCCTCCCACCAACGCAAATTAACATCATTCCAATCATCATACAACGTCTAGCGGTCAGTTTGCGGCACTATATTTTGCCATCCTTCTCCACTACAAGAATCACATCATCTCGACATGGTAAAAGCTCAACTGTGTATGGATCAATGACACCTAGACACTTCAAACATCTGGCCGAAATGAAGTTTTCGATATGATCATGGGCCACAACTCCCACCCCAGCACATCCCGTAGAAAATATGTCAAAAACAACCATTTATATGATGTCAATGTAGTATAAAAAGATTGGAGGTCTCCATATATATTCAACATAGCCAAAAAAGCCTAATCAACAATTTTCGAAAAGTTTAACGACTTTCATGCATTATAGAAAGTCTGATTGACTATAATGCATAAACAACCAGTCAATGACCTATTCACGAGTAATAGAAACGAAAAGTTCTATATTGGAAAACAGAGAACGAGGTAAGGAGATATTTTAACAATCGCTAGAAGCGATTATGTAATTGTTGGCTCAAGTCAGTCCATATTTAGGATCCCCATGGGTACTAGTGTACCATCAAGGATGCTTCATTGTGTCCCGATTCAACTTATACCCTAATAAACTATAAGATATCCGTCAAAATCATTTTTATATCAAAATTTATGATGAAAACAAAGAGGAATATCTTCTCTTTAACCATATACAATTTGATGTCTACTTGTTTCCACACACGTTGTTCATTTGTTTAACATTTTTATATACATTTTAATCAATTTCCAATAAATGATTACATTTTTTCAAGCATATATTTCGATGTCAACTATTTTTCCTACATGTTGTTTACTTTTTTATACACTAAAAGTATTTTTATGTACATTTAATTTATTTCAAATGCATGATCAAAATTTTGATTTTTTTGAAGTAAACTGATTCTTTGTATTCTATATATTTACAAAATTTCCAGATATAAATAGAAGAAAAATAATATGAGATAATAATAATAATAATAATATGAAAAGCCAGGAAAAAATGGCGCTTAATGCCCCGCACGCTAGGCCAGCACACTAGCGTAGGTGTTTGAGGCGAACGCTTCGGCCGTCTCACTCTCAGGTGAGGCAAGGTATAGTCGCACTCCTCGTTTCCGGTATCCTATTCCCTGCCTAGGTGCGGGAATAGCGATAAAACGTATAACCTGCCGCGTTCCTCGTCTTCGGGCCCAGCTCATTCCAGCTTTTCCCAACCAGTTTTGAGAAAGTTCTAGAACCTTCCTTGAACTGTTGTTTCCTTTTTGAATTTCTTTATATTTATTTTTCCATTAAATTTCTTTTTTTCTACAAATCTGTGATTTTTTTCAAACTCTTGTAGTCTTTCCTTCAACTTCGTAATTGTTTTACAAAATCATGCAATTTTTTTAAATTCAAGAAAATTTGTTCAATTCAGGTTTTTTTCAAATACGTGATCATTGCATTTTTTAAGTACATAATTTGTTTTCTAAATTTGATTGGTTATCAAATTCTATAACATTTTTCAAATCCATAATTTTTTCTGAAATTGCAATTGTTTTGTATTTCTCAGAAATTATTAAAGTTTCAAACATTTTTCCAATTCCCGAACAATTTTTAAGAATGGCAGCATTTTAGTTGTTTATTTTTTTAATTCACAAACATTAATTTTAAAATATAGAAAATATTCAAATTAATGAACATTTTTTAATTCAGGAACATATTTTGATTTCATTAACATTTCTTGAATCCACGAAATATTTTTTGAATTATGATAAAAATTCGTAAATATTAATTGTGCTCTTGAACATTTTGTAAAATTATGAACATTTGTTTATTTGGGATCTGTAAACTATTTTAGATGTTAAAAAAAAGAAACACCGACACTTTGGCCGCCTCACACCACACTTGGGACGGGTCATAGCGCATGCAGGGACGGAGGGAGGGGCGGGAGGGGGGGGGCATATTTCCCTACTTTCTAACTCGCAGCGCGTGGAATAGACGGTCCAGACTCGTTTATATGTGAGACTCACCCTTTTGAATGGTTTTTTTGTATTTTTTTTACTGTTTTGTAAAAGTCATGAATAGGTTTTTCGAATTGCATCAACATTTTCCAAATGTCATGGACATTTCACTTGAATGGTTCACATTTTTTTAAAAATTGCACAAACAGAATATTTAAACTGCATTAGCGTTTTTAAATTTGTGGTGAACGTTTAATTTTTAATGAAAACAATTTTTGCAAGCTGTATTCTTATTTTTTGAAATAGAAAAAAGTGAAAAGAAACAAAACGAACAAACTGAACTAAGGTTTGTATCAATTAATGGGTCGGCCCACTACAGCGTCGCTACAGGCGAGTGCTCCCTGCGCCTCGCAGTAGGCGAGACACATACGTACCCTCAAAAAAAAAAAACCAAACACATACGTTCCATGTGTGGACAAAGTCCATCTGATGTGAATCGTACAAAAAAAAGGAATCAGTTGTGAATCACAACCATATTATATCTCACTTCTGAATCCCCGCAAAAAATAAATATATATTCCACTTCTGAAAAATTCATGAGACCACCTATGTATCTCTTATTGCGACATAATGTCGAGCGACCGCATAACCCACAACTGAGCTGGCCCATTTGGCGCTCAGGCTAGCATATCAGTGACTATGCCCACTCTTTTCTTTAAAACATACTAACTTTACTCAATCGATATAAATGATACATCGTTTAAGAGGAAGGATACAATTTCATTCAATGACTCCTCAAGCCAATCAACAGTACCAGAAAATCTAGCCAACCTAACAAGTCAATGAGCTACATTATTTGCCTCTCTAGTACAATGTTTAAACTTGGACAAAGAAAAATAACAACCCCCGCGTCGCCCGCTTGGGCGACAAGGGGGGCGAACCCTAGCCCCGCCGCTGGGCTCACCTCCCCTCCCTTCCTCGCCGCCGCCCGAGGCAGCCGCTGGGCAAGCCCCGGGCGCCAAGGATGGTGGCGGCGGGGCCTCGGCTGCCCCGCCTCTGCGTGGGGAGTCCCGGATCTAGAGTGGAGGCTCCTTTGGCGAGGCACGACAGGCTACGGCGAGCAGCCGTGCGGGCGGCGGATCTGGCATCCTGGCCGCGTGGGCGGCGAGATCCCGGTGGTCGTTGGCGGCTGGCGGCGACTTCTGCGGCGGTCGGTGCACGCGATCTGGCGCCTCCCCTCCTCCCCTGTTCGGCGTGCGGGCCAGTCTGGTCGGGTCGCGCTTCCTTTGGTCGCCGGTTCTGTACAGGAGGCGCTGCTGGTGGCGGGGATCTAGTTCGGACGAAATCCCTAGCCAGTCATGACTGGCCGCGTCAACGACGATGCCTGAGGGCGCCGTTCCCCTCCTTGGATGCATCGGTATGGACCGATTTCCTCACTTCCCCTTCCCCTAGGTCTCCCGGGTGAAAGCCCTAACTTTGGGAACCTTGGGGTTTAGTGGTGCTTGTGGGTGGTGGGCGACAGCGGTGGTACGGCCCTATCCTAGCATGGATCTATGTCCGTTGCTTGGAGATGGACTCGTGTAGGTGGAGGTCGTCGTTTGGCGTCATGGTGGCGTCGATGGTGGAACCGCAATCTTCTATGAAGATGGACCAGTGGAAGATGGCGGCGACGACACATGTGTGTGCGTCGGACCGGTTTGTGCCGCGGACCCGGTAGATGACTCGGTCGGGGCCTTCGGCTTTAGATGCTAGGCTTAGGTGAGAGGTCTGGGTATGTGGCCCAGCTTGCACCCCTTCATCGTATGGATAAGAGTAGCGGTAGATGTTGCCAAGATAACGGATTCAGGCATATTTTTGTTCTGCATTGTAAGGTCCCCGAGAATAGTCAATAAAATGGCCGCATGCATCTCCGAGATGCAGATGTCGGGGGTCATCCTCCTTTTCTAAAAAATCAAAAATTGCCGCCGCCACTCTCGTCGCCCGTCCACCATTATTCATAGCCTCGATGACGTCCAAGTTATCAGAATTGATGACAAGTCGATTACATCCTGCCAGTTGCGCCAGGGATAGCCGAAACCTAAGCGCTAGAGTTTCCGCCGTGAGAACATCCGCACACCAGTCAATTCTCCAGCAACCCCTTGCAATAAAATTTCCTTTGTTGTCCCTGAGAACCGCTCCGGTCGTTCCCTTAAGAAGGTCATGATCGAAAGAAGCATCAACATTAAGTTTCACAAAGCCCACCGGAGGCTGGCTTCTATCCCCCCTTTTCATGAAAGCATTAGGGGAGGAAGCAATAACATAATTTGTCGTAAGAGCTTAAATACCCATAGATATCTGTTTAGCATCTAGAATTTTCTCCTTGTGCATAAATTTATGTCTTTCCTATCACAAATACCACGTCATGATGGAAATCATCTCACGCGCATTTTGGGTCCCCAAAATAGCTAAATCTTGGTTTGGCAATTGTAATAAGAATTTGTGGACAACCTTACCATCATAATCAACTGCACAAGCTCTAGAAATAAATACTTATTTTGACCATCAGCGAATTCAGGATCGGTTTCATTGGCGCAGTGCATGGGCATCACCACACCTAGGTAGAGGACAAACTCTTCACAAACGTCCATTTTTCTTCATCCTGTATGACAATATCTACAGCCGGGCACCCTAAACTCGTCTCAAATGTCCGAGTGGGCTGACCGGTCACAAAAAATCGACCCACCCGGGCGTCTCAAACACCCGGACTGACCAGCACTCCTTATATCCAACCCAAATATGAGGCGGATATGGGCGGTCCGGGCGCTTCCGCCACGTCGGCTTGGCCCAGCCTGGCCCACGCCTGCTCCACAAATATCCACATCCGGAAAACCCTAGACCGCAATTAATCCGAAGTCCACTTCACTACCCTATTCGTCCAATCCACTTCTGATCCCCTCCAAACGCATCTGATGGCCGGTGACGGAAGCACCGCTGCCTCCGGTGGGGACTTCGGCTCCGACGACGACTGGGCTAGCCTGCTGCATGAAGCGGAGCCCGACGATGTGGAGGAGGTCGCCCTATGCAACGCATTGAGGCGTTGGATGGTCGACCAAGGCGGATCCGGCATTGGCGGATCAACTTCGTCAGCATCCGGTGCCCGTCGACGCAGCGCCAGTGACGTCGCCGACCCTCCCCCCGGCGCGCAACTCCAGCCACTCCGCTCCGCTCCTCTAGGTACGTCGCCCGCCACCACTACCCTCTACTCCGGAGGTGGTACCCGGCCATCGCTGGGTCCTCATGCCCGAGCCGGGGCCTGCATGCACTCGGACGCTCGAGTCTGAGGTACGAGCAGGCTGGCGCGAGCGGCAATGGATGACGGAGAGGGTAGCAGCATCCGAGTCGATGTTCACATGCCGGTCGATCCCGAGGCAGCGCTCCTCATGTCGGTCCTCTGCCGCTCTCTCACGACGGCAGAGACGGATGCGCGGCGCCTCCGCCGCAAGAATGCCAAGGCGCTCTGACTCGCCATCGAGTTGTCGGAGCACGAGGCAAACAAGGAGGCGGCGGCGAAGGCGAAGGAGGCCCGCCATGCGAAAGAGCAGGACTGCCTGCTCCGCAAGCTGTCAAGAAAAAGGTGCAGCTCCGACTCTGCCCTGACAGACGGCTCCACCTCCAGCTCCAAAGACGATGATGACGCACCTCCGCACGCCGACGCCTACACGAAGGAAGGGCACAGCTACGCCGACGACCGAAAGGGGAAGGGGCCGGCGAGGAAATGGTGATTTCCTCCGCCCTTTCTCCGCGGACACGTCCGTGTCCGTTGGAGGTGTTGGATTTTGCCATCGCAATGCTCTGAAAGCTCATCATACGGCCATCACCCTCGTCAATAGTTTTTTTTCCCGATATATAACCAGTCTATAGCTGCCGTACATTTCTCATTTAATTATGAACGAGCATGGAGCTATGTAAGTGAGTTTTTTCGTTTCTTCTTCTCCTTTTCTACATACATGCATGGTACACCACTCTATGTTGAACGTGATATTACACCGAGCATGATGGGGAACTCGATACCATGATCGGTTAAATTTATTGGCTAGTCTTTACTACCATGAAAATCGTGGGCTCCGACTTAACGCCGTACGTGGTGTTCAGCAACTGTTTGTGTTTGACGAGATGCAGAAACTCGTGGACCCGTCGCCGTCGTCGGGGACTCCATAGCAGTACGCCACCACAGGCTCATGGATGTAATCAAATAAGTACACTGATGGTGCTGACTAATCAACCAGGTACTTGTAGCATATACGCGGAAACGCTAGCGATGGTGCGCCTAACAACAAAGCAGATCGTTAGAGCATCTCCAGCCGTTGGCCTCAGGGGCGCGTAAAATCACCGCCTGGGGGTGAGCCGGCGCTAAAATCGGCATAGGGGCATGCCGGTTCCCAGCCGCTCGCCCAGGGACGCCCCCAGCCACGGGTTTATTTTTTTAAACGAAATTCGGCAAAATCCGGCAAATTGAACAAAACATTCGGCTAAAATTTGGCAAACTTGACATATATTCGACATGTTCGATGTTTTACATAAGTTATTTAAAAAAACCCTAACTAAGGGGCAAAGAAGTCGCTGAGCGTGGCGAATTCGCCGACGTCGTCGCCATCCTCGTCGTCGTCGGCGGTCTTCTCCTTCTTGACGTGGCCGCCCCTGCTGGACCCTTGCCCAGCGTCGCCTGGCGGACCGGTGGCGGTGGCGCGTCGTCGTCGCTGTCGTCGAGGACGACGACACCTCCCTCGTTCCGGCCACGGCGCCGAGCTTCGAAGCGCTCGTAGGCGAGGCGCTGGGGCTCCAGCTCCGAGTGTGCCCAGTCTTCACGCACCCATTTGAGAGTCGCCGCATCGTCGAGCTCCTCGCCACCGGCGAGCCCGGGCTCCGTCTTCACGACGGGGAGACTCGGCTCCGTCTTTGGCTTGATGAAGCGCGGGGAAGCCGAGGAGGAGGCGCGCCGGCCGCCCTCGTTGATGACGATGCCGGCGCTGTGCGTGCGTCGGCGGAGCGGTGTCTCCGTGGCGGGCTCGGCCTTGACGCCGAGCAGCGCCGGTGAGCCGGAGGAATGGGAGGAGGACTGAGAAGAGGACGAGGAGGAGCCGAACCGCCTCGGCGCCCATTGCC
>NC_041386.1:618562083-618578450 GCF_002162155.2 Triticum dicoccoides
GGGGAGGCAGGGTATGCCAGCACCTCGTGGAGCGTGCAGCCGGGGGCGCCCCACCATACGCGGCGCCCGTCGTTATTCTTCACGTCGCCCACCACCGGCGCCCCGTTGGTGCACGCCAGCCGCTGCGCCTGCCGGCACTGCAATTACGCTGCCCACAACACGTGGTTGTTGACGGTGTACCGAGGGAGGGCGCGCTGCTCCTTCGACAGGGACGCCCTCACGCGGTCGACCTCAGCGGCGAAGATGCCGGGGCGTGCATCGACGTCGGGCACCGGGGGGATTGGGACGCCCCCGTTGCTGAGCCTCCACCCTGTCGGCCCGGCGCGCATGTCCGGCGGCCCGGATGTTGGCCTCGAAGAGGAGGTGCGCCTCCCACTCGTGGAGCGAGCGGCGGCTGAAGCCGTGGCCGCCGCCGCTGTTGGGGAACGTAGCAGAATTTTAAAATTTTCTACGCATCACCAAGATTAACCTATGGAGTCATCTAGCAACGAGGGAGATAGGAGTGCATCTACATACCCTTGTAGATCGCGCGCGGAAGCGTTCAAGAGAACGGGGTTGATGGAGTCGTACTCGTCGTGATCCAAATCACCGATGACCAAGTGCCGAACGGACAGCACCTCCGCGTTCAACACACGTACGGTTGGGAAGACGTCTCCTCCTTCTTGATCCAGCAAGGGGGAAGGAGAGGTTGATGAAGATCCAGCAGCACAACGGCGTGGTGATGGATGCAGCAGGATCCCGGCAGGGCTTCGCCAAGCGCAAGTGGGGAGGAGAGGTGTTACGGAGGGAAAGGGAGGCGCCAAGAGCAAGGGTGCGGCTGCCCTCCCCCCTCTTTATATAGGGGCCTTGGGGGGGGGGCGCCGGCCCTAGGAGATGAATCTCCAAGGGGGTGGCGGTCAAGGGGTGGCTTCCCCCCCAAGCCAAGTGGGGGGCGCCCCCACCCCTAGGGTTTCCCAACCCTAGGCGCAGGGGAGGCCCAAGGGGGGGGCGCACCCGCCCACCAGGGGCTGGTTCCCCTCCCACTTCAGCCCGTGGGGCCCTCCGGGATAGGTGGCCCCACCCGGTGGACCCCCGGGACCCTTTCGGTGGTCCCGGTACAATACCGTGACCCCCGAAACCTTCCCGATGGCCGAAACTGGACTTCCTATATATAAATCTTTACCTCCGGACCATTCCAGAACTCCTCATGACGTCCGGATCTCATCCGGGACTCCGAAAATTTTTCGGGTTACTGCATACTAATATCTCTACAACCCTAGCGTCACCGAACCTTAAGTGTGTAGACCCTACGGGTTCGGGAGACATGCAGACATGACCGAGACGACTCTCCGGTCAATAACCAACAGCGGGTTCTGGATACCCATGTTGGCTCCCACATGCTCCTCGATGATCTCATTGGATGAACCACGATGTCGAGGATTCAATCAATCCGTATACAATTCCCTTTGTCAATCGGTACGTTACTTGCCCGAGACTCGATCGTCGGTATCCCAATACCTCGTTCAATCTTGTTACCGGCAAGTCACTTTACTCATGCCGTAATGCATGATCCCGTGATCAACCACTTGGTCACACTGAGCTCATTATGATGATGCATTACCGAGTGGGCCCAGAGATACCTCTCCGTCATACGGAGTGACAAATCCCAGTCTCGATTCGTGCCAACCCAACAGACGCTTTCGGAGATACCTGTAGTGTACCTTTATAGTCACCCAGTTACGTTGTGACGTTTGGCACACCCAAAGTACTCCTACGGTATCCGGGAGTTGCACAATCTCATGGTCTAAGGAAATGATACTTGACATTCGTAAAAGCTACAGCAAACGAACTACATGATATTTGAGCTATGCTTAGGATTGGGTCTTGTCCATCACATCATTCTCCTAATGATGTGATCCCGTTATCAATGACATCCAATGTCCATAGTCAGAAAACCATGACTATCTTTTGATCAACGAGCTAGTCAACTAGAGGCTCACTAGGGACATGTTGTGGTCTATGTATTCACACATGTATTTACGATTTCCGGATAACACAATTATAGCATGAACAATAGACAATTATCATGAACAAAGAAATATAATAATAACCATTTTATTATTGCCTCTAGGGCATATTTCCAACAGTCTCCCACTTGCACTAGAGTCAATATTCTAGTTACATTGTGATGAATCGAACACCCATGCAGTTTTGATGTTGATCATGTTTTGTTTTAGGGAGAGGTTTAGTCAATGGATCTGCCATATTCAGGTCCGTATGTACTTTACAAATCTCTATGTCTCCATTTTGAACACTTTCACGAATGGAGTTGAAGCGACGCTTGATATGCCTGGTCTTTCTGTGAAACCTGGGCTCCTTGGCAAGGGCAATAGCTGCAGTGTTGTCACAGAAGAGAGTCATCGGGCCCGACGCGTTGGGTATGACTCCTAGGTCGGTAATGAACTCCTTCACCCAGACTGCTTCTTGTGCTGCCTCCGAGGCTGCCATGTACTCCGCTTCACATGTAGATCCCGCCACAACGCTCTGCTTGCAACTGCACCAGCTTACTGCCCCACCATTCAAAATATACACGTATCCGGTTTGTGACTTAAAGTCATCCAGATCTGTGTCTAAGCTAGCATCGACGTAAACCTTTACGACGAGCTCTTCGTCACCTCCATAAACGAGAAACATATCCTTAGTCCTTTTCAGGTACTTTAGGATATTCTTGACCACTGTCCAGTGTTCCATGCCGGGATTACTTTGGTACCTTTCTACCAAACTTACAGCAAGGTTTACATCAGGTCTAGTACACAGCATAGCATACATGATAGACCCTATGGCCGAGGCATAGGGGACGACACTCATCTTTTCTCTATCTTCTGCCGTGGTCGGGCATTGAGCCGTGCTCAATCTCGTACCTTGCAATACAGGCAAGAACCCCTTCTTTGACTGATCCATTTTGAACTTCTTCAATATCTTGTCAAGGTACGTACTCTGTGAAAGACCAATGAGGCGTCTCGATCTATCTCTATAGATCTTGATGCCTAATATATAAGCAGCTTCTCCAAGATTCTTTATTGAAAAACACTTGTTCAAGTAGACCTTTATGCTTTTCAAGAATTCTATATCATTTCCCATCAACAATATGTCATCCACATACAATATGAGAAATGCTACAGAGCTCCCACTCACTTTCTTGTAAATGCAGGCTTCTCCATAAGTCTGCATAAACCCAAACGCTTTGATCATCTCATCAAAACGAATGTTCCAACTCCGAGATGCTTGCACCAGCCCATAAATCGAGCGTTGAAGCTTGCACACCTTGTCAGCATTCTTAGGATCGACAAAACCTTCCGACTGCATCATATACAATTCTTCCTTAAGGAAACCATTAAGGAATGCCGTTTTGACGTTCATTTGCCATATCTCACAATCATAGAATGCGGCAATTGCTAACATGATTCGGACGGACTTCAGCTTCGCTACGGGTGAGAAAGTCTCATCGTAGTCAACCCCTTGAACTTGTCGATAACCCTTAGCGACAAGCCGAGCTTTATAGATGGTTACTTTACCATCCGCGTATGTCTTCTTCTTAAAGATCCATTTATTTTCTATGGCTCGCTGATCATCGGGCAAGTCAGTCAAAGTCCATACTTCGTTTTCATACATGGATCCTATCTCAGATTTCATGGCTTCCAGCCATTTGTCGGAATCCGGGCCCGCCATCGCTTCTTCATAGTTTGAAGGTTCACCGTTGTCTAACAACATGATTTCCAAGACAGGGTTGCCGTACCACTCTGGTGCGGAACGTGTCCTTGTGGACCTACGAAGTTCAGTAGCAACTTGATCTGAAGTTTCATGATCATCATCATAAACTTCCTCTCTAGTCGGTGCAGGCACCTTAGGAACATTTTCTTGAGCAGCGCCACTAACCGGTTCAAGAGGTAATACTTCATCAAATTCTACTTTCCTCCCACTTATTTCTTTCGAGAGAAACTCTTTCTCTAGAAAGGACCCATTCTTGGCAACAAAGATGTTGCCTTCGGATCTGAGGTAGAAGGTATACCCAATAGTTTTTTTAGGGTATCCTATGAAGACGCATTTTTCTGATTTGGGTTCGAGCTTTTTAGGTTGAAGTTTCTTGACATAAGCATCGCATCCCCAAACTTTTAGAAACGAGAGCTTAGGTTTCTTCCCAAACCATAATTCATACGGTGTCATCTCAACGGATTTCGACGGAGCCCTATTTAAAGTGAATGCGGCAGTCTCTAAAGCATAGCCCCAAAGTGACAGCGGTAAATCGGTAAGAGACATCATAGATCGCACCATATCCAATAGAGTGCGATTACGACGTTCGGACACACCATTACGCTGAGGTGTTCTAGGTGGCGTGAGTTGTGAAACTATTCCACATTTTCTTAAGTGTGTGCCAAATTCGTGACTCAAGTATTCTTCCCCACGATCTGGTTGCAAGAATTTGATTTTCCTGTCATGTTGATTCTCAACCTCACTCTGAAATTCCTTAAACTTTTCAAAGGTCTCAGACTGGTGTTTCATTAAGTAGATATACCCATATCTACTCAAGTCGTCAGTGAGGGTGAGAACATAATGATAGCCACCGCGAGCCTCAACACTCATTGGACCGCACACATCAGTATGTATGATTTCCAATAAGTTGGTTGCTCGCTCCATTGTTCCTGAGAACGGAGTCTTGGTCATTTTACCCATGAGGCATGGTTCACACGTGTCAAATGCTTCGTAATCAAGAGACTCTAAAAGTCCATCTGCATGAAGCTTCTTCATGCGTTTGACACCTATGTGACTAAGGCGGCAGTGCCACAAGTATGTGTGACTATCATTATCAACCTTACATCTTTTGGTATTCACACTATGAATATGTGTAACGTTACGCTCGAGATTCATTAAGAATAAACCATTCACCAACGGAGCATGACCATAAAACATATCTCTCATATAAATAGAACAACCATTATTCTCGGATTTAAATGAGTAGCCATCTCGAATTAAACGAGATCCTGATACAATGTTCATGCTCAAAGCTGGCACTAAATAACAATTATTGAGGTTTAAAACTAATCCCGTAGGTAAATGTAGAGGCAGCGTGCCGACGGCGATCATATCGATCTTGGAACCATTCCCGACGCGCATCGTCACCTCGTCCTTCGCCAGTCTCCGTTTATTCCGCAGCTCCTGCTTTGAGTTACAAATGTGAGCAACCGCACCGGTATCAAATACCTAGGAGCTACTACGAGTACTGGTAAGGTACACATCAATTACATGTATATCACATATACCTTTAGTGTTGCCGACCTTCTTGTCCGCTAAGTATTTGGGCAGTTCCGCTTTCAGTGACCACTTCCCTTGCAATAAAAACAATGTCTCAGGCTTGGGTCCATTCTTTGGCTTTTTCCCAGCAGCTTGCTTACCGGGCGCGGCAACTCCCTTGCCGTCCTTCTTGAAGTTCTTCTTACCCTTGCCTTTCTTGAACTTAGTGGTTTTATTCACCATCAACACTTGATGTTCCTTTTTGATTTCCACCTCTGCTGATTTCAGCATTGAATATACCTCAGGAATGGTCTTTTCCATCTCCTGCATATTGAAGTTCATCACAAAGCTCTTGTAGCTCGATGGAAGCGACTGAAGGATTCTGTCAATGACCGCGTCATCCGGGAGATTAACTCCCAGCTGAGTCAAGCGGTTATGCAACCCAGACATTTTGAGTATGCGCTCACTGACAGAACTATTTTCCTCCATCTTACAGCTGAAGAACTTGTCGGAGACTTCATATCTCTCGACCCGGGCATGAGCTTGAAAAACCATTTTCAGCTCTTCGAATATCTCATATGCTCCGTGTCTCTCAAAACGCTTTTGGAGCCCCGGTTCTAAGCTGTAAAGCATGCCGCACTAAACGAGGGAGTAATCATCAGCACGTGACTGCCAAGCGTTCATAACGTCTTGGTTCTCTGAGACAGGTGCGTTACCTAGCGGTGCTTCTAGGACATAATCTTTCTTGGCAGCTATGAGGATGATCCTCAGGTTCCGGACCCAGTCCGTATAGTTGCTGCCATCGTCTTTCAGCTTGGTTTTCTCTAGGAACGCGTTGAAGTTGAGGACAACGTAGGCCATTTGATCTACAAGACATATTGTAAAGATTTTAGACTAAGTTCATGATAATTAAGTTCATCTAATCAAATTATTCAATGAACTCCCACTCAGATAGACATCCCTCCAGTCATCTAAGTGAAACATGATCCGAGTTAACTAGGCCGTGTCCGATCATCACGTGAGACGGACTAGTCAACATCGGTGAACATCTTTATATTGATCGTATCTTCTATACGACTCATGCTCGACCTTTTGGTCTTTTGTGTTCCGAGGCCATGTCTGTACATGCTAGGCTCGTCAAGTCAACCTAAGTGTATTGCGTGTGTAAATCTGGCTTACACCCGTTGTATTCGAACGTTAGAATCTATCACACCCGATCATCATGTAGTGCTTCGAAACAATGAACCTTCGCAACGGTGCACAGTTAGGGGGAACACTTTCTTGAAATTATTACGAGGGATCATCTTATTTAAGCTACCATCATTCTAAGCAAATAAGATGTAAAACATGATAAACATGACATGCAATCAAATAGTGACATGATATGATCAATATCATTTGCTCTTTTTGATCTCCATCTTCGGGGCTCCATGATCATCGTTGTCACCGGCATGACACCATGATCTCCATCACCATGATCTCCATCATTGTGTCTTCTTGAAGTTGTCTCGTCATCTATTACTTCTACTACTATGGCTAACGCTTTAGCAATAAAGTAAAATAATTACATGACGTTTATGTTGACACACAGGTCATAAATAAATAAAGACAACTCATATGGCTCCTGCCGGTTGTCATGCTCATCGACATGCAAGTCGTGATTCCTATTACAAGAACATGACCAATCTCATACATCACATATATCATTCATCACATCCTTTTGGCCATATCACATCACACGGCACATGCTGCAAAAACAAGTTAGACGTCCTCTAATTTGTTGTTGCAAGTTTTTACGTGGCTGCTATAGGTTTCTAGCAAGAACGTTTCTTACCTACACTGAAACCACAACGTGATATGCCAATTTCTATTTACCCTTCACAAGGACCCTTTTCATCGAATCCGATCCTACTAAAGTGGGAGAGACAGACACCCGCCAGCCATCTTATGCAACTAGTGCATGTCAGTCGGTGGAACCAGTCTCACGTAAGCGTACGTGTAAGGTCGGTCCGGGCCGCTTCATCCCACGATGCCGCCGAATCAAGATAAGACTAGTAACGGCAAGCAAATTGACAATATCCACGCCCACAACTGCTTTGTGTTCTACTCGTGCATAGAAACTATGCATAGACCTAGCTCATGATGCCACTGTTGGGGAACATAGCAGAATTTTAAAATTTTCTACGCATCACCAAGATCAATCTATGGAGTCATCTAGCAACGAGGGAGAGAGGAGTGCATCTACATACCCTTGTAGATCGCGCGCGGAAGCGTTCAAGAGAACGGGGTTGATGGAGTCGTACTCGTCGTGATCCAAATCACCGATGACCAAGTGCCGAACGGACAGCACCTCCGCGTTCAACACACGTACGGTTGGGAAGACGTCTCCTCCTTCTTGATCCAGCAAGGGGGAAGAAGAGATTGATGAAGATCCAGCAGCACGACGGCATGATGGTGGATGCAGCAGGATCCCGGCAGGGCTTCGCCAAGCGCAAGCAGGGAGGAGAGGTGATACGGAGGGAGAGGGAGGCGCCAAGAGCAAGGGTGCGGCTGCCCTCCCTCCCCCTCTTTATATAGGGGCCTTGGGGGGGGCGCCGGCCCTAGGAGATGACTCTCCAAGGGGGCGGCGGCCAAGGGGTGGCTTCCCTCCCAAGCCAAGTGGGGGCGCCCCCACCCCTAGGGTTTCCCAACCCTAGGCGCAGGGGATGCCCAAGGGGGGGCGCACCAGCCCACCAGGGGCTGGTTCCCCTCCCACTTCAGCCCATGGGGCCCTCCGGGATAGGTGGCCCCACCCGGTGGACCCCCGGGACCCTTCCGGTGGTCCCCGGTACAATACCGACGACCCCCGAAACCTTCCCGATGGCCGAAACTGGACTTCCGATATATAAACCTTTACCTCCGGACCATTCCGGAACTCCTCGTGACGTCCGGGATCTCATTCGGGACTCCGAACAACTTTCGGGTTACTGCATACTAATATCTCTACAACCCTAGCGTCACCGAACCTTAAGTGTGTAGACCCTACGGGTTCGGGAGACATGCAGACATGACCGAGACGACTCTCCGGTTAATAACCAACAGCGGGATCTGGATACCCATGTTGGCTCCCACATGCTCCTCGATGATCTCATCGGATGAACCACGGTGTCGAGGATTCAATCAATCCGTATACAATTCCCTTTGTCAATCGGTACGTTACTTGCCCGAGACTCGATCGTCGGTATCCCAATACCTCGTTCAATCTTGTTACCGGCAAGTCACTTTACTCGTGCCGTAATGCATGATCCCGTGATCAACCACTTGGTCACATTAAGCTCATTATGATGATGCATTACCGAGTGGGCCCAGAGATACCTCTCCGTCATACGGAGTGACAAATCCCAGTCTCGATTCGTGCCAATCCAACAGACACTTTCGGAGATACCTGTAGTGTACTTTTATAGTCACGCAGTTACGTTGTGACGTTTGGCACACCCAAAGCACTCCTACGGTATCCGGGTGTTGCACAATCTCATGGTCTAAGGAAATGATACTTGACATTCGGAAAAGCTACAGCAAACGAACTACACGATATTTGAGCTATGCTTAGGATTGGGTCTTGTCCATCACATCATTCTCCTAATGATGTGATCCCGTTATCAATGACATCCAATGTCCATAGTCAGGAAACCATGACTATCTTTTGATCAACGAGCTAGTCAACTAGAGGCTCACTAGGGACATGTTGTGGTCTATGTATTCACACATGTATTTACATTTCCGGATAACACAATTATAGCATGAACAATAGATAATTATCATGAACAAAGAATTATAATAATAACCATTTTATTATTGCCTCTAGGGCATATTTCCAACAGTCGCGTCGCCGGGGAAGCGTTCGACCATCGAGAGGGGAGGGAAGGGGAGACTGGCGGCTGGTTTGGGCTCGGGCTGGTGTGGCCAGCGGCGAAGGGGAGCCGCTGGTTTTATAGCCCCGCGTCGTATGTACGCGTGGCGGAACGGGAGGCGTCGCCGCACCCGCCTGCCCGTGACGTGCCGCCCGTGAGGAATCGACAGCCTTGCCATTGATTCCCCGCGGAAACCGAGACATTCTGAGGAAGACGAGGCGCGTGCCTCTGACTCGACGGGGCCGCGGCTCTTTCGCGCCAAAACTGCTCGCCCCGGCGCCCCTCAGCGCGCCGGTTCGGCCTGGAGCCGCCGGCGCCAATTTCGGCCCAAACCGGCGAAAATCGGGCTTCTGGGAGCATGACTGGGTCGATATTTGGACGCCGACACAAAAAAACGCTTGAAGAGGACCTATTGGGGACGCAGCTGGAGATGCTCTTATAGTTAGGGGTTGGAGTTTAGGCCGGCCATATGTGGGATGAATGGTGGAAGTTGAACTGATAATGTCAAAAATATTCTTATATTATGGGACGGTGCATCGCCAATATTACTGTGGTGCAGTGTGGCCGATGTACTAACAATTGGTATGGCGATGATGCACTGTCAAAACAGCTATATATTCTTCGGCCACACCAGACTACCAGAGTGCTGCCACTATAGCTGCCTCTGTGCTCCAAATGATTGTAGCTTGAGAACAAAAGACAATACCACATCTGATCCATAAAAAGGGCTGTGGTTTTGAACTAACTCCAGTTCAAAACTAGTTTAAAATCGCGACACTCATTTTGGATCGGAGGCAGTATAGGATCTCGTTAGCAGGTAGCTCAAGTGCTGAACCACCGAAGATCTCATTAGCAGGTGCCGCCAATCGAAGAAGGAACCGTACCACAGATCAGGCAAGAAAATCGGTGGTAGTAGATGAGCTATACGCTTAATCTCGGCATCTAGCATGCACGTAATACCGTGGCAAGTACGCGAATGAGATTGTGGGTTATGCATGGAATCTCTGGAGACCAGCAGAGACAGAGGAACGGACCGATCAATCATGAATGTGCTACGTGTACCACAAGGAGCCAAAGCACTGTGACGCATTCAGTTAGCACCACGCTAAATGCGAAGCTTCCGCACGCAAATTAAGCCAGCAAGACGGACGTGTCCTCGTCGGCACAGCGCCCGTCACATCAGCACAGCGCATGGGCATCGTTTGTCAGGTTTGTTTGATTGGCCGCCGGTGGGAATATGTCCCGGAAATTGCCAGCACACACTGAACCGGACCGTGGATTAGTCATCGCTGTTACGCAGGTGCAGTAGCACAATGGTCCCGTGATCCCCAGCATACATCATAATATCTAGAGTTAATTGTATCTACAGTGCTCCCTCCGTTAAAGACGTTTTAAACAGTTCAGAGAGTGCCCAAAAGAGTTTAAGGTCAGCTGTCTAAAACGTCTTTTAAAAAAGAACGGATGGAGTAGATGAATTTGAACTTTCGGTATAGATTCATACAACAACTTAAAAGATGACACAAACTGATCATACAACTTGAGTTTTCAAAACATCACATCATAATATCTGGACTTAATATCATCTATAGTACACGAATTTAAACTGCGGGTACATAGTCATACAACAACTTAAAAAAGGACACAAACTGATCATACAACTCGACTTTAGAAAACATCACATCATAATATCTAGAGTTCATTGCATCTATAGTACACGAACTTGAACTGTGGGTATGGATTCACACAACAACTTAAAAAATGACACAAACTGATCATACAACTTGCCTTTTGGAAACATCGCTCATCATCAATGCAAAAAATGACACAAAAAGTTCCTGCCAGGAATTTAACTGCAAACCTCTCAAGTCACGGGATGGGTGCTAACCACCGGTACAATACTGGTTCTTGTTCTACATATGGAGTAGAACATTTTTTATATTGTTTGAACCAGAGAAATAAATGAAAAAAAAAGCAAGCAACGGGGATGTTAATCAGTGCTACACAGCAGCAGTGGTAACATACTAGAAGTGTTGTGCGCACTTTGCTGCGCCATTGGTATTGTTGGATTTTAAAATATACGGTGTTAGTTTTTTTAAAAGTCAAATATCTTTATGTTTGACCAAATTAGTAGAAAACTTACCAATATCCACAGTATTAAATCGGTATTATTAGATTCATCATGAAATGAGTTTTTATATATTTTTAGTTAGTATTGTGGATGTCGATATTTTTGGCTTTGAATATGGTCAAAGTTACCTGTAGATTTCACCTTTCAAAAAACTAATACACCTTATATTTTGAAACTGAGGGAGTATTTGGTTTGGCGAGTGGGAGAGATGATGGAGTGTGTGTCTTCTTTTTATTTATAATGCGGTGTTTTGGTGGACCTTTCGCGGTGTGATTCCGTGTTATCAGCTAATCTACCCATATTTGTGTGGGAATTTTTCTACGTTGACGGCTACATATAATATATTGGTGCTACAATATCACATGTTGGCACCTCATTTTTCTAGTTGATGACAGGGTGCACGGGATGGATATGTTTTTATAGGCCGTTTGTTGTCAGTTGATTTGAAAAAAATCATTCCTGGTCAAAATGTCAACCAATAAAAAAATTAAATAGCTCAATTGAATGGAAGAGCTCGAAAGTTAGGGAGCACATGAAATTAAAAGAATTGAGTGAGAGAACTCCTTGAGAAATTATTGACCCAATCAAAATCGAGAGACTCAATTCTAAATTGGAGACATCGGTTGACTGTGAGGCCTTAAAAATTATGAAGCATAGTGTAATTAATAGATTATGACATATTACATTTTGTAGTGTCGAACAACAACTAAGGCAATTAATTTCTTAAGAATTTCATAGGTATAATAGGATTTGCTGGTATTATTACAAAACCTAAGAGCGGGGAGACAAATTCATAGGAATTTCAAAATATTCATACAAAAAAAGGATAAGATCAAATTACAAATTTCAAGTAGAAAAAATCCTATAAAATAATTTGCAAGTTTGACTAAACCAATCAAAAAAGCAAACATCAAGCCAAGGTAACATTCAGGGGTTATAAGCTTTTGCTCCAAACTCTTGGGATTGTTTAATCCCAAATCATCCATCCATCATCCCAACCAGAACATGGCACCGCTGCAAGGATCCTAGTGTTAACATTTAGTGGACCTTATAGTAAGTGCCCAACTACTTCATCTTCCATGTACCTTCTCCAACCCCCGCGGCTCTTTTTTCAGTTTATTTTTCTCCCGCTCAAACGCTATAATAAAAAAGCTATCGATGGGTTAAACAATAAGAGGCTCTTTAACTACTGGTTAGCAATATTCATGCGAGGTTACAAATTAATTTCTTGTGCTACCTATCAGGTGTGACCCACATAGTGATTGGGAGAAAGACTTGATGACCCACAAGTATAGGGAAACAATCGTAGTACTTTCAATAAATAAGAGTGTTGAACCCAATGAGGAGTAGAATGAATCGATAAACAACTTTCAAGAAGGTATTCTCTGCAAGTGTTGTAAGATAGTTTTGATAGATAATTTGAAAGCAAGATAATTGGTAACAAGTAACAAAAGTAGCAAGGTGTAACAAGGTGGCCCTATCATTAATGTTGCTAACGACTGAAGGAAATATGCCCTGGAGGCAATAATAAAGTTATTATTTATTTCCTTATATCATGATAAATGTTTATTATTCATGCTAGAATTGTATTAACCGGAAACATAATACATGTGTGAATACATAGACAAACAGAGTGTCACTAGTATGCCTCTACTTGACTAGCTCGTTAATCGAAGATGGTTATGTTTCCTAACCATGAACAAAAGAGTTGTTATTTGATTAACGGGATCACATCATTAGAAGAATGATGTGATTGACATGACCCATTCCATTAGCTTAGCACCCGATCGTTTAGTATGTTGCTATTGCTTTCTTCATGACTTATACATGTTCCTATGACTATGAGATTATGCAACTCCCGTTCGCCGGAGGAACACTTTGTGTGCTACCAAACGTCACAACGTAACTGGGTGATTATAAAGGAGCTCTACAGGTGTCTCCAAAGATACATGTTGGGTTGGCGTATTTCGAGATTAGGATTTGTCACTCCGATTGTCGGAGAGGTATCTCTGGGCCCTCTCGGTAATGCACATCACATAAGCCTTGCAAGCATTGCAACTAATGAGTTAGTTGCGAGATGATGTATTACGAAACGAGTAAAGAGACTTGCCGGTAACGAGATTTAACTAGGTATTGAGATACCGACGATCGAATCTCGGGCAAGCAACATACCGATGACAAAAGGAACAACGTATGTTGTTATGCGGTCTGACCGATAAAGATCTTCGTAGAATATGTGGGAGCCAATATGAGCATCCAGGTTCCGCTATTGGTTATTGACCGGAGACGTGTCTCGGTCATGTCTACATTGTTCTCGAACCCGTAGGATCCGCACGCTTAAGGTCTCGATGACAGTTATATTATGAGTTTATGAGTTTTGATGTACCGAAGTTAGTTCGGAGTCCCGGATATGATCACGAACATGACGAGGAGTCTCGAAATGGTCGAGACATAAAGATTGATATATTGGACGGCTATATTCGGACACCGAAAGTGTTCCGGGTGATTTCAGAGAAAACCGGAGTGCCGGAGGGTTACCGGAACCCCCCCGGGAGAAGTAATGGGCCTTATGGGCCCTAGTGGAGAGAGAGAGAGAGGGGCGACCAGGGTTGGCCGCGCGCCCCCTCCCCCTCTGGTCCGAATTGGACTAGGAGAGGGGGGGCGGCGCCCCCCTTTCCTTTTCCCTCTCCCCCTTCCTTTCCCCCTCCTAGTAGGAGTAGGAAAGAGGGGAGTCCTACTCCTACTAGGAGCAGGACTCCTCCTCCTTGGCGCGCCCTAGGGACAGCTGGCCTCCTCCCCTTGCTCCTTTATATATGGGGGCAGGGAGCACCCCTAGACACACAAGTTGATCCACGTGATCGTTTTCTTAGCCGTGTGCGGTGCCCCCTTCCACCATACTCCTCGATAATATTGTAGCGGTGCTTAGGCGAAGCCCTGCGACGGTAGAACATCAAGATCGTCACCACACCGTCGTGCTGACGGAACTCTTCCCCGATACTTTGCTGGATCGGAGTCCGGGGATCGTCATCGAGCTGAACGTGTGCTAAAACTCAGAGGTGTCGTAGTTTCGGTGCTTGATCGGTCGGGCCGTGAAGACGTACGACTACATCAACCGCATTGTCATAACGCTTCCGCTGTCGGTCTACGAGGGTACGTAGATCACACTGTCCCCTCTCGTTGCTATGCATCACCATGATCTTGCGTGTGCGTAGGAATTTTTTTGAAATTACTACGTTCCCCAACAAGGACAACCTGTTGGAACCTCTTATAGTGATTAAAACGCTCTTGAGGACATACGGGAATATCATCAAGTTACTTTCATCATGATTCATCAACTTACGTTCATTGCATTGATAAGTTGTTATGTGGGTGCCTTGGAGCTAAGGTACTATTCTTACTTGAACAAACACATACTTATAATTGTAGCCTCCACGCAAGCATCAACAAATACAAGAGAAATAATTAAGATAAATCTAACCATAGAATTAAACACGTGGATCCAAAACAGTCCCTCATCGAACAATTCATAAACTGGGGTTTAGGTTTCTGTCACTCCCGCAACCCATTATCTACAAATTAATTCCACGATGCCTTTCCCTAGGCCCAAAGATGGTGCAATGTCATGTAGTCGACATTCACATAACATCACTAGAGCAAGAACAACACAACTTATCATCAAAACATTGAACAATTATCAACTTCACATGATTACAAATAACAAGACTTCTCCCATGTCCTCAAGAACAAATAGAACTACTCACAACTCATAATATTGAACATGTTTAGTAGGTACAAATATGCAATCAACAATCTGAACATAATGATCTTCCACCAAGTAAATCAAATAGCATCAACAACAAGATGTAGTCAACACTACTAGCACCCATAGGTACCAATCTGAGGTTTGATACAATGATTGAGCACAAAATACGAACTAGGGAGATGAGATGGTGCTGGTGAATGGGTTGATAAATATGAGGCCTCCCATGATGAGAGGAGAGTTGGTTATGACGATGGTTTCGATTTTCCCCTCGAGGAGGGAAGTTTCCCCGGCGGAATCGCTCCACCGAAGAACAAAAGTACTCCTGCCCTGGTTCCGCCTTGAGACGGCGGCGGAAAGTCCCAAACGTGTTCTCTTTATTTTCTTTCTGGGGTAAATGGCTTCATATATGAGAAGGGCATTAACAGTGGACCTCTGTGGGCCACACAAGACTGGGTGACGCGCTCCCTTGGCTTGTGGGTCCACCGAGGCCCTTCTTTGGGACTTCTTTCTTTTAGTATTTTTTATGTTCCAAAATAAATATCCGTAAATTTTCAAATTATTTTTTGCTTCAAAGACTCTGTTGTAGCTTTTTTTAGGTCAGAACTTCAATTATCGATAATCTCCCTCTTTTAATGTATCTTGCATTTTAAGGGGGGAAAGGCATTAGAACTGCATCATAATATGATATGTAACTTTAGAATAATATGAATAGCAGTAGAAAATCATGATGCAAAATCGATGTATATATTTGCTACACAAGGAGGTGTTTTTTGCTATATCAAAATGAAACCACCAAAATATAGACATTGGGTGTTGAAACATCGTTTTAAAATCCAAAAGCATTTTTTTAGGAGTGGATGCTCTTAATCATGCATGCATTCATCAGTCTAGGAGGAAAATACAAAATTATGCTAGTTATTTTGAAGTTATTCTAATCTTGTACACACACAAATTTGCAATTATTTATTTGCTGCTGAAATTTATCGATGCAAATTGGATTTTGGATAGAAGAGTACTTTCATCTATTTAAGATAGAAGAAATGTTTTTTCTATATAAATATTAGAAAGAATCCTTCTAATTTATGTATTGATGTACACACTATAGATCAGCCAACTGAACAAACGATAGGTGTAAGGGCATCTTCAAAGGAGACCCTCAAAGCTCCGGCATATGTATGAATTACAGTGTCCCGGACCATTTGTGTCAACTTTTGTCATCCAATGGAAACCCCCCATCGGTCCACGAAGTTGTTCGGACGTCCATTTTCCAGCAAATCCGAGAGAAATGTGGGGAGCAATACTTGTGTCCGGAATCCAC
>NC_041386.1:618578918-618594557 GCF_002162155.2 Triticum dicoccoides
GGTCCACCTCATCTCCAGTGGCCCTAGGGCCATGGGGGCGTGGTGGATCCCGACCCTTGTCGGCGTGAGAGCTCTATTTTTAGATGTTTCTTCCAGTTTTGTTAAGGTTTGTGTCCTGCTTAGGAAGGCGAGATGGCGGTGGGTCCCTGAAGATGAAATAAAGTTCTCCTCGCCTAGCCCCCATTCTGGTGGTGCGTCTAGCATCGTCGGTGGGCGCATGTCTCCGGTGGATCTTTCTTTGGTGGATTTGCTCAGATCTGGTAATTGTTCGCCTACATTCGTGTATCTTCAGATTGGATCCTTCCGATCTACGCTATTCTTCATCGGCGCCGGTTGTTGTTTTCATGCACTGGTCCTATGGGGCTTTAGCACGACGACTTCTCGACTTCTACTACAACAAGTTTTGCATGGCTCTGGCGAGGGAGGGGCGATGATGGGGTGCGCCTTCGGCTCACTTTATTTTTGTAGTCGTCGCTAGGTGGTCTATGGATTTGGATTTGATTGTACTGTCATGATTAAAGATGAATAGATGGAAACTTTTCACGGAAAAAAGACACTACATGGTCCTCCTCTCTTTTCTCTCTCCACACATGCATGGTTTCCTCTCATCTCTCTCCCCAACCGCACAAATAAGGGTTAATTTGTGAAAATGGTTGGATGACTCTCTCCCGTATCATGTCCACGAACCATGTCTGAAGATAAAAACGAACACTTGCCGTGTTCATTTGGGGATCACGTTGGAGATGCACTAAAGCAGTACATTTGATCGAAAGTGCTATTGTTAGTACAGGTAGAAGCTTCCATCTGCCTACAGATCGACTGAACTCTGAAGCCATGGTCCGTCCCTGGGACGTGGCCAATGCACAGCGCACGTCGCCATCCACACAGCACATCAGTTGACAAGTCTAACGCATCGCGTTGGAGAAGGCAAAGAATACATATGCAAAGTCGATGTAATTACCTGAAGAAAAGGTTAGTTTGATGTAGGTCCGTACATATATACGTGCCGCTGCTCGTTCTTGATCCTCGATTGGGTTGCTTAATCCAGTGTGGCTAGCTGAACGTGCGGCTTTTATCAGGGACGTTTCTTCTTTCCTTTTTTCAAGGGAAAGGTGTATTTTTCTTTTTCTTGTAAACATAGGCAAAAAAAAAAAAAGCTTTGTCTAGTCTCGTTTCAAAACGGAAGCAAAACGGGGGAAGGGTGCATTGCTGTTGCAACTTGTGGCCTGCCGACATGGGTCTTTTGCATCATGCGTTGCACGAGCATGTATCATGTATGTAGGGTATGTACGTCACCTTCATTAACAAAGAAAGAAGAACATCAGCACACTAGCTTTCGGTCCCGTCCCTCGATAGTGCCCTTGGTCTGGGCATATATGCCACACTGTCTGGCCGACCTGGGCGCCCGCCCGGGCCTTGTGTCACAACTCACAAGCCAGTCGGTTTGGTTTGATGATGCTTCTTTTGTACAAGAGTGCCCACGTCTGACTCAACGTTTTACCATACGCACAACAATTTACAACTCCAAGCCCATGCATACTTTGATTAACATTTTCGTAATCACACATATGTGTAACTACTTACTCCCTTCGTCTGGAGTTGCTTGTCGTAAAAATGGGTGTATCTAGATATATTTCAGTTCTAGATACATCTATTTCCGCAACAAGTAATTTGGGACAGAGGAAGTACATATATCCATACAATATGAAAATGTTTCTGCCCTCCAGATTAACATTTTTTTCCTTGAACACAGAATGTTAATCACAGATCAGGAATTGATGGAGACGTATATGTATGTGCGAGGTGTGGGGCGTATTGATGGAGCAGCTAGCTATAGATAGCGCGGAGGGCACGGTAGGGCAGATGATTGGAAGATATACAAGATAGAACAGTGGGTGGAAGAGAGACCTCACAGCTGAGCTGATCCAGCGGGTACACCTGGCGCCCGATCCCGCGCCGTGCATAGCCGATTACATCTACATATGCATGCGTCGCCTTCACGCACGCTAGCAACCAAAAGTTGGCCTCCCTAATTACACTGCACTCCACCACGGATCCGGTCGTATTAGTCTCACTCTCGCCTCGGTAGATGCACGTGATGATCACTATGTATGTGCACACAAAAGGCCAACCTGAATTCTGCTATATACCAGGCATACAACATTATAATCACACTGTTATTATATTGTTCTTCAATGTACCCCCGCAAAAAAAAAATTTGTTCTTCATTATACCGAAACGTACATATGGATAAGCTAGCCTGGCCTCCAAAGGCAGGCACTAGTTTTCTTACAGTTTAAGTATTTCCGTGGTGCATGTTAGTAGTATGTGTTTTCCCCGCAAAACAAAAAGGAAAAGAAAAAAAAGAGTAAGCATAGTTTGTTGGTTTGGTCGACCTCATCGTCGGCGTCAGTTCCCATATCCAAGGGGACCGGCGGGATGGCCGCAGCCGCCTATTTAAGGGCCCGCACAGCATCTCATACGCTCCATTTAGTCCCTCGCTCACTGCTACCTAATTCTATCACTCATCATCCATACATACATGGGGTGAGTACACCATCAGTCTACTTCACTAGTGCTACACCATCACGAACTCCTACGTGAACCATGGGGAAGGTGGTCGTCGCAGAGGCCACGGCGCGGCAGGGGGCGGCCTTGGTCCTCGGCGCCGTGGCCGCGCTCACCGTCGTCATGCTCGTCCAGTACCGAGCGCCGGCCGCGGGGCTCAGCCGCGCCAGGACGCCGGGACACTTCTCTGGCTTGAGGTCATCATCCGACTCCGACGACCAGCACCACCGCCCCAACGGGACAAGAGCGCGTGCTCATGTTCATCAGGCGCCGCCGGTCGCCGGTGGTCCAGGGCGAGACGACGATCATCACCTTCACCGTCCGGCAAACGCCACAACAATCGCAAAGCCCAATTCTACCTCGACTCATGCCGCTCCAAGTCATCTTTCCCGCACACATCGCCGTCGACAAAAGGTCAGTTTGCCGTCGACTTTTCAAATTTCTTCGAAAAGCAAGCCAGTTTTTTTATACTCCTTAGCTGAACGGCAATACTTTTTAGGAATCCGTTTTGTTCCCATGAGCAAATTCAGGGCGCTATGGCTGAACGGCAATACTTTCTTGCAGTAGCAGTTTTTTTTTTTGCGGGGTGGTAGCAGTTACCAACTAGACCAACCACTCACGTGTTGCCACAAATGGCCACTGAATTAAACTAGTACACACATCTTCTTTGTTGATCAAACTGTTGTCACGACTCACGAGTCCGTCAATGCCGTTGTCAGTTACAGATGGTTAATTCGTTGTAGGATTAATAGCGCCAAATTTGGTGCCTAAAAATGCTGATGGATCATGCATGCCGTGGCAGGGACCGAAGGTGGAGTCGCCGGAGTTCCGGGGGTTGGCCGCGGCGGTGGCACGGGCGGCGATGGACGACCGGACGGTGATCATCACGTGCGTGAACCAGGCCTGGGCGGCGCCCGGCTCCCTCCTGGACCTGTTCCTGGAGAGCTTCCGCATCGGCGACGGCACAGCTCGCCTGCTCCCGCACGTGCTGGTCGTGGCCATGGACCCCGGCGCCCACGCGCGGTGCCTGGCCGTGCACCAGCACTGCTACCACTACACCATCCCGGGCCTCAACATCGACTTCGCCGCCCTTAAGTTCTTCCTCTCCAAGGACTACCTGGAGCTGGTGTGGAGCAAGCTGAAGCTGCAGCGCCGCATCCTGGAGCTCGGCTACGGCTTCCTCTTCACCGACGTCGACATCATGTGGCTGCGCGACCCGTTCAAGCACGTGACGGCGTACGCCGACATGACGGTGTCCAGCGACGTCTACTTCGGCGACCCCGACAACCTGGACAACTTCCCCAACACGGGGTTCTTCCACGTGAAGCCCAACGCGCGGACCATCGCCATGACGAAGCTGTGGCACGGGGCCAGGGGCAAGTACCCGGGCGCCAACGAGCAGCCGGTGTTCAACATGATGAAGAAGCGGATGGTGAAGAAGCTGGGGCTCCGGGTGCAGTACCTGGACCCGGTCTATGTGGGCGGGTTCTGTAGGTATGGTAAGGATCTGGGGAAGATCGTTACCATGCATGCGAACTGCTGTGTGGGGATTGATAACAAAATTAGAGATTTGAAGGGTGTTCTTGATGACTGGAAGAACTATACCAGGTTGCCGCATTGGGAGAAGCATCGGGCCAAGTGGACCGTGCCCGGTGCCTGCATCCGTGCAGAAAAACAAGCTTGATCCATCAATATTAGTTTACTTCACTCCATATCGGCGTGAGGAGATAGACGATTGAGTATTTTCAGAAATACATTTCCTTTTATTAATTTTGATGACAAGTATTTTCGGACGGACGGAGGGAATGCAAAATGACGTACAGTGGGAAAATACAATGTGCGTTTATTTTATATATTAGCAAAAGAAATACTCAATTGAGGGTCTCGTGGGAGCTTTGGAACGAGTGCAATTCGAGAGTCTCATTCCGGCATGAGGTGATGACGTCACTTGTCATGCTTGTCTTGTGGGAGCTTTGGAACGAGTGCAATTCGAGGGTCTTCAACGATATCCATAAAGAGGCAAAAAATTGGATTTCAGCCAGGATGAGACACATGGGTGATATTATGCCAAGAGAGTAGTTTTTGTATTGGCCTTCGAGATATTGACTTTGTTAAAATATTTTTTAGTTAAATGAATGTGGCCAGACTAATCAATTCGATCCTATGTTCCTACTATCAGTTTCGACTAATCAATTTATTCGATCCTGGTGTTAGTACAAAAGTACCTGGAAGAGCTAGTGATCGTGCACCCAACATGTTGATGTCGTGCGAACCAATCTATGGTTGGATGGTTAAGTAGACAGTGGTATTTTCAGTCCATCAGGGTTCACGTTCTGGTGCTTGCATTTATCCAGGATTTATTTCAGAATTTTCGGTGATGTGTGTTCAGTGGGAGGAGATGTTCCCGTCGACTACGAGATGTCTATGGTGACTTTGTAAAAATCTCAAGATGATATGCCGTCTCAGTCTCTCGAAAGTACTAATACGGATAGGATGCGCGTGCCTGTTCATAGAATGAGTGTATGCGCATATGAGCACTTGTGTGTGTACTATGTTAAAAAAAACAAGCCGATGTCGTTAAGTATTGGAATTTAGGCCGGCCGAGGCCCGGGGAGATGGCGGGGGTTAGACCTGGCCATCCTCCGGGCCGGGCCTAACCAAGCCCGAGCCCAGCCTGGCCTGGCCGTCGGGCCTAATTTTCAGGCCCGAGCCCGGCCCATCACAGCAAAAAACACATCGGGCCTCGGGCCGGGCCTCTTCAGTAATGGCATAAACAGCGGGCCCAGGCCCGGCCCGACCTAGTCTTCGGGCTCAAAACCAAGGCCCAGGCCCGGCCTGGGAGCAGCGTCGGGCCGGGCGGCCCATGGCCAGGACTAGTGGGGGTCGAATTAAGGCGTCAGTCTCTAGCTCAATTTGGTTGCCTGATTGGCCCGGGAGAGTAGATGCATGGGCAATTTTACTCTTGTGCAGGATGCGCTGCCACTGGATGTTTGTGGGCTCCCGTTGTTTCTAGCGTCAGAAAAAGGAGAATCTCCTTTCCACAATGTGGTGGAGGACTAGAGGGATATAGCAGCAGGTAGCTGAGCTCTTAACACCAATAGCCAATAGGGGTCAAAACGAATCCTGCATGCCAATCCATGAAGGAAGGAACCGTACCACAGATCAGGCAAGTCGATCAGTTATCGGTGGTAGCTAGATGAACCACCTACCCAACATGCATGACGAACTAGTCTAGCATCAAGCAAGTACACGAAAGAATACACACACCTGTAGTCCTTCCAACCCAGCTAGTACTAGCTCGAGTACTGGCCCAGCAGTTCGTACATTCCCGGGATTCTCTGGCGCTCTGCATGCCAGAAACAGAGGGACCGTTCGATCCATCAATCACGAACGTACGCACAGCAACAAGTACCCGAAGCACTGTGCCAATTCAGTTATTAGTCCCTTCCATAGGACCATATATACGCACGCAGAGCCAAGACGTGGCTAGCGATGCTACAGCTCCCGTCACATCGGCACAACGCATGGGCATCGCTTGACAGTTTTGTATGATATGATTGGCCGTCCGTGGAAATATGTCCCTGAAAATGCCAACACGTACGGGCGGGCGGGTTGCCCGCAACACCTAACCGTGGATTAGTCGTCGCTGTTGCAGCATGGTCCCGTGATCCACAGCATACGATCTTGTGATCACTATTGCGACGTGTGTGTATCATCGGTCATTTCAGCCGCGCAGGGTATTTGTACTACCTCTGTTTCAAAATATTTGATGTTTTACAGTTTTAGGTTTGTTTTAAGTTAAACTTCCTCAAGTTGGGATGACTTGATAGAAAAAGTTACTAAGATTCACAACATCAAACGTATATGATATGAAACTATACTTTATGATGAATCTAATAAAAGTGTTTTCGTGATGTGGGGAGAGGGAGTTTCATAAACGGAGACTGGTGAGCGCGACGACTACAATTCAACGAAGGGAGAGGAGTGGCGGCGGCGACATAGATTGGGGACAAGAATCACTCAACTCGCCCTGGATCCTACAATCCACTACACGCCCGTGAGGGACTTAGGCAGTCTCGAACATGACCCAAAATTGTGCCCCCCTATTCAGTTTATCTAGGCAAGGAAATAAACATGCTACAACTAAGCCAACCTCTAAAGTAGGGAGGTACCCGAAAAGTTCCCTCCGAGCCTCTTCTTTCAAAGGTGAAAAGGAAGGCCACTTCTCACTTATTTCCGAGCCTCTTCTTTCAAAGGTGAAAAGGAAGGCCACTTCTCACTTATTCCATGCGCTCAAAGATTTTTCACCCTCCCGCCACGCATAAACCATCGTCCCTCCGCTGTGGTGCCACAAGGATCGTTGAAATTGCCTTCGTATCCCTGCCGCCCTACGTATCTCCTCTACCTCTCCTCATGTCCCCTCCCGCATTTGGATACTTCGTTGGAAACCCTAAAAAGGGACATGCCACACGCCCAATTGTCAACTCTACTATCTGGACCTCCTCCGGGTAGTCATGTTCCGCTCCCTGTAGGTTGTCCGCCACATCGACGCCCCCTCCTGTATTTATTTGTAGGACGTCCGAGACCTCCTCCACTTAGCTAGGGTAGAGGCCAATCCAACTACAACGCTACTCGTCGATGAGCTTCTCCAACCTGCCTCCACCGAGATTCTATCGCCGAGGCGTCGCACAACCGAGATGAGTTCCGCCTCCCTCCTCATTTCTTACGAGCACGAAAAGGATGTTTTCAATTCTGAACAAATGTTGATCTTCTTATATTGGACTGAGAAAATGAATTATTTTGTAGGATGGATAAATGTGGGTCAATTCTGTACGATGGTTTGGTGTTAAGCTATGTATAATTATGTATACAAATATGAAATTGGTGGAGAACATGTATACAAATATTTACGGGCTAAAAATAGGGCATGTTGTTGAAGTTGGAGGAATTTTTTAGATTAGGTATTGGGGTTAGCCCCAAAAGCATTTCTAGGGGCTACTACTAGAGATATTATTAACTGCACTTAATACTTAATAGTGTGACCGGACTCAAGCTGATCCATCAATAGTACTCTCTCCGTAAAAAAAATATAAGAGTATTTAGATTACTAGTTTAGTGATCTAAAAGCTCTTATATTTCTTTATAGAAGGAGTATTTAGCAACATTGAGGAGAAGAAGAGAACACCCGTCCGTGGTAACCTATGTAACACCAATGATGGGTTGAAATTTGGTCCATTGGTACGCATAAATGTTAAGCCAACATCAGTGATATTTTAGGGTTAGAATTGAACTATAAAGTCATCGGTGATGGTTCATTGGCTTTCATTCATCCATCGGTACTACAAGTGACGAGTGGTCAAAGGCCAGCCAGTGTTCATAACAAATTAAAGGTTGGATGGTTAGGAAAGCAATGGTACCTAGAGATCAAATTCTAGATTTAATGCTTAGATTTTTTTTTGAAGAGAGGCAAAAGATTTGCCTCATTCATTAAATAAGAGGAATAGAGTTTATGTTCGTGTTACAACACAGACAACACCGCAACACCCGAAATAAAGGTGACCAACTACTCTCACGTCATCAAGTATCCCAACTTTCTTGCACCCGCTGATACCCAAAGCGTGGCCTCCTTCTTAATGTTGGCAAGTAGAACCGTCGGCGGAGCACTCTTCTGACGGAACACTCGCGCATTCCTCTCGTTCCAAATGGTCCAGGCAACGAGCATGGTGAGCGAGGCCGTCGCCTTCCTGTTGGGGATAGATGTGTCGGAGAGGCCCACCCACCACTCTTCGAGGTTGCCTGAGAGGTGCCATGAGGAAGTATCAATGCTCACCAGTTGCAGCCAGTCCTTGACTAATCCCCATTGGCGGATAGAGAAGAGGCATTTGTAGAAAAGGTGGTCAACAGACTCTTGCTCCTGCTTGCAAAGTGTACAAAGGCCACAGTTTGGCCATCCGCGCTTCTCCAATCTGTCTGTCATCCAAATTCTGTTTTGAATATCCAGCCAAGCGAAGAACTTGACTTTGAGGGAGCCCAAGCCCTCCACACAGTGTGCTCCATAGGGGATTTGATTGTGCCAAGGAATTGCGCTCTGTATGCCGACTCGGTCGTGTATTGCCCGCTAGCGGTGTGCTTCCATACAATATCATCTTCGGCATCCTCCTCAACATGGAAGCCACGAAGCGTTGTCCAGAGGGTGACAAACTGACGTAAGTGATTCAGCGAAAAAGAGTCCGGGATGCATATTCTCGAGACCCACGCATCATTGCTGAGAGCTTCGCGCACCTTCCAATTTTTCCTCGTGGATGCCTCGTAAATTAGAGGTGCAATGTCCCTAGGCTTGCGGTCATTCACCCATGACGCATCCCAAAAGGCGTCCTTGCTCCATTTCCAACTAAGATTGACGTGGAGGCATAGAACAAGGAGTAGTCCATCGTGTTGCACGGGTTTCCCATACTCACTGATAACCCACAAGTATAGGGGATCACAACAGTTTTCGAGCGTAGAGTATTCAACCCAAATTTATTGATTCGACATAAGGGGAGCCAAAGAATATTCTCAAGTATTAGCGGCTGAGTTGTCAATTCAACCACACCTGGAAACTTAATATCTGCAACAAAGTATATTTAGTAGCAAAGTAATATGATAGTAGTGGTAACGGTAGCAAAAATAATGTTTTTGGTATTTTGTAGTAATGATAACAATAGCAACGGAAAAGTAAATAAGGGAAGAACAATATATGGAAAGCTCGTAGGCATTGGATAGGTGATAGAGAATTATACCGGATGTGGTTCATCATGTAACAGTCATAACATAGGGTGACACAGAACTAGCTCCAATTCATCAATGTAATGTAGACGTGTATTCCGAATATAGTCATGCGTGCTTATGGAAAAGAACTTGCATGACATCTTTTGTCCTACCCTCCCGTGGCAGCGGGGTCCTAGTGGAAACTAAGGGATATTAAGGCCTCCTTTTAATAGAGTATCGGACCAAAGCATTAACACATAGTGAATACATGAACTCCTCAAACTACGGTCATCACCGGGAGTGGTCCCGATTATTGTCATTTCGGGGTTGTCGGATCATAACACATAGTAGTTGACTATAGACTTGCAAGATAGGATCAAGAACTCACATATATTCATGAAAAAATAATAGGTTCAGATCTGAAATCAGGGCACTCGGGCCCTAGTGACAAGCATTAAACATAGCAAAGTCATAGCAACATCAATCTCAGAACATAGTGGATACTAGGGATCAAACCCTAACAAAACTAACTCGATTACATGATAAATCTCATCCAACCCATCACCGTCCAGCAAGCCTACGATGGAATTACGCACGCATGGCGGTGAGCATCATGAAATTGGTGGTGGAGGATGGTTGACGATGACGATGGCGACGGATTCCCCTCTCCGGAGCCCCGAACAGACTCCAGACCAGCCCTCCCGAGAGAGTTTAGGGATTGGCGGCGGCTCCGTATCGTAAACCGCGATGAATCCTTCTTCTTTATTTTTTTCTCCCTGAACACGAATATATGGAGTTGGAGTTGAGGTCGGTGGAGCTCCAGGGGGCCCACGAGGCAGGGGGCGCGCCCAGGGGGGCATACGCCCCCCACCCTCATGGCTAGGGTGTGGGCCCCCTGGCCTTGATTCTTTGCCAGTATTTTTTTATTATTTCCAAAAATACTCTTCGTGGAGTTTCAGGTCATTCCGAAAACTTTTGTTTCTGCACATAAATAACACCATGGCAATTCTGCTAAAAACAGCGTCAGTCCGGGTTAGTTCCATTCAAATCATGCAAGTTAGAGTCCAAAACAAGGGAAAAAGTGTTTGGAAAAGTAGATACAACGGAGACGTATCAACTCCCCCAAGCTTAAACCTTTGCTTGTCCTCAAGCAATTCAGTTGACAAACTGAAAGTGATAAAGAAAAACTTTTACAAACTCTGTTTGCACTTGTTGTTGTAAATATGTAAAGCCATCATTCAAATTTTCAGCAAAGATTATGAACTAACCATATTCACAATAACTCTTAGGTCTCATGTTTACTCATATCAATGGCATAATCAACTAGCGAGCAATAATAATAAATCTCGGATGACAACACTTTCTCAAAACAATCATAATATGATATAATAAGATGGTATCTCGCTAGCCCTTTCTGAGACCGCAAAATATAAATGCAGAGCACCTTTAAAGATCAAGGACTGACTAGACATTATAATTCATGGTAAAAGAGATCCAGTCAAGTCATACTCAATGTAAACTAACAGTAATGAATGCAAATGACAGCGGTGCTCTCCAACTGGTGCTTTTTAATAAGAGGATGATGACTGAACATAAAAGTAAATAGATCGGCCCTTCGCAGAGGGAAGCAGGGATGTGTAGAGGTGCCAGTGCTCGATTTTGAAATAGAGGTGAATAATATTTTGAGCGGTATACTTTCATTGTCAACATAACAACCAAGAGATGGCGATATCTTCCATGCTACACACATTGTAGGCGGTTCCCAAACAGAATGGTAAAGTTTATACTCCCCCCCACCAACAAGCATCAATCCATGGCTTGCTCGAAACAACGAGTGCCTCCAACTAACAACAATCCCAGGGGGAGTTTTGGTTGCAATTATTTTGATTTGATTTGCATAAAGCATGGGACTGGGCATCCCGGTGACCAATCATTTTCTCGTGAATGAGCAGAGTCCACCCCTCTTGAGAATAACCCGCTGATACGTCTCCGACATATCTATATTTTTTGATTGTTCCATGCTATTATATTATCAACCTTGGATATTTTATATGCATTTATATGCTATTTTGTATGATTTTTGGGACTAAACTATTAACCCAGAGCCCAGTGCCAGTTTCTATTTTTTCCTTGATTTAGAGTATCGCGGAAAAGAAAAATCAAATGGAGTCCAATTAACCTGAAACTTCACGGAACTTAGTTTTGGAAGGAAAGCAACCCGAGAGACTTGGAGTCCACGTCAAGGAAGCTTCAAGGAAGCCACGAGGTAGGGGGCGCGCCCTCCACCCTCGTGGGCCCCTCGTGGCTCCCCTGACGTACTTCTTCCTCCTATATATATATATATATATATATATATATATATATATATATATATATATATATATATCCATATACCCTAAAACGATCGGGGAGCACAATAGATCGGGAGTTTCGCCGCCAGAAGCCTCCGTAGCCACCGAAAATCAATCTAGACCCGTTCCGGCACCCTGCCGGAGGGGGGAATCCCTCTCCGGTGGCCATCTTCATCATCCCGGTGCTCTCCATGACGAGGAGGGAGTAGTTCTCCCTCGGGGCTGAGGGTATGTACCAGTAGCTATGTGTTTGATCTCTCTCTCTCTCTCTCTCTCTCTCTCTCTCTCTCTCGTGTTCTTGATTTGAGACGATCTTGATATATCGCGAGCTTTGCTATTATAGTTGGATCTTATGTTTCTTCTCCCCCTCTACTCTCTTGTAATGGATTGAGTTTCCCCTTTGAAGTTATCTTATCGGGTTGAGTCTTTAAAGATTTGAGAACACTTGATGTATGTCTTGCCGTGCGTATCTGTGGTGACAATGGGATATCACGTGATTCACTTGATGTATGTTTTGGTGATCAACTTGCGGGTTCCTCCCATGAACCTATGCATAGGGGTTGGCACACATTTTCGTTGTGATTCTCCGGTAGAAACTTTGGGGCACTCTTTGAGGTTCTATGTGTTGGTTGAATAGATGAATCTGAGATTGTGTGATGTATATCGTATAATCATACCCATGGATACTTGAGGTGACATTGGAGTATCTAGGTGACATTAGGGTTTTGGTTGATTTGTGTCTTAAGGTGTTATTCTAGTACGAACTCTAGGGCTGTTTGTGACACTTATAGGAATAGCCCAATGGATTGATTGGAAAGAATAACTTTGAGGTGGTTTCGTACCCTACTATAATCTCTTCGTTTGTTCTCCGCTATTAGTGACACTTATAGAAAGTTTGGTGGGCTCTTTCCATTCAAACCATAACCAACGCAAGCGAAGAGCCCGAGCAAATTTTTCAGTGTTAAGTATGCCAAGGCCACCAAGATCCTTTGGCCGGCACACCGCATCCCAATTCACCTTGCATTTTGCACCAGGGGTCTTGTCCGTGCCCTCCCAGAGAAAGGCTCTTTCGAGCTTGCTTATGTTGTGTAGAGTGGACGTTGGCACAATAAGCGGGGTGATGGAGAAAACGAGCTACGAAGACAACACCGACTTCACAAGGGCACATCGACCAATGGCAGTGATATTTTGACTATCCCAAGTGGTCAACTTAGCAGCTGCTTTGTCCTCTAGGTACCGGTAGTTGACCTTTCTAAGCTTCCACACCGAGAGAGGAAGCCACAAGTATTTCATTGGAAACGAATCCCGTGACGTAGGAAGGGCCTGAAGGATGCATGCCAAGTTGAGTTGTCCGCACTGAATGGGAACCACTGAGCTCTTCAGGAAGTTTGTGACAAGGCCAGTGACATTGCCGAATAGATGCAGAATGGTGGCTAGGTTGTCAATGTCTTTCTTGATTGGGGCCATAAAGACTGCTGCGTCATCCACGTATAGGGAAGTCCTAACAGCCACGCCACGCCCACGGATCTTGTGAAAGAGCCCTTTTCTCGATGCTAGCTCAAGAATCTTGTGCAGCAGGTCCATGGCAATGACAAATAGCAAGGGGGAGACCGGGTCCCCTTGTCTGAAGCCGCGGCCATGAGGGATGGGCTTGCTTGGCACACCATTCAAAAGAATGCGCGAGGACGAGGAGCACAATAGGGCAGCAATTCATCTACGAAACATGGGCGGGAACCCAAGCCTCTGAAGAAGGTCCAAGATATACTCCCATTTGACAGAGTCAAAAGACTTCTGAATATCGAGCTTGAACAGGAGGGACGGAGTTTTCCGCAAGTGGAGGCGTCGCGCAAGATTGCGAACATACATGAAATTGTCATGGATACTTCTCGTCTTTATGAAGGCACTCTGGGCATTTGAGATGAGCTTATTGAAAGGATCGATATGGTTGACTAGAGGGGGTGAATAGGCAACTAACAATTTTTTTGCTTTTCTTTAACAAGTTAAACTTTGCATCAAGTAGGTTGTCTAGATATGCAACTAGGTGAGCAACCCATATGATGCAACAAGGATAGGAACACAAGCAAGCAAGATATATGAAACAAATCAGCTTGCACAAGTAAATGCACGAGATAACCAAGAGTGGAGACGGTGGAGACGAGGACGTGTTGCCGAAGTTCCTTCCCTTTGAGAGGAAGTACGTGTCCGTTGGAGCGGTGTGGAGGCACAATGCTCCCCAAGAAGCCACTAGGGCCACCGTATTCTCCTCACGCCCTCACACAATGCGAGATGCCGTGATTCCACTATTGGTGCCCTTGGAGGCGGCGACCGAACCTTTACAAACTAGGTTGGGGCAATATCCACAACTCAATTGGAGGCTCCCAACGACACCACGAAGCTTCACCACAATGGACTATGGCTTTGCGGTGACCTCAACCGTCTAGGATGCTCAAACACCCAAGAGTAACAAGATCCGCAAGGGATTATGGGGGGAATCAAATATCTCTTGGTGGAAGTGTAGATCGAGGCCTTCTCATCCACTCCCGAGCAAATCAACAAGTTTGGTCGGCTAGGGAGTGAAATCGGGCGAAAATGGAGCTTAGAGCAATAATGGAGCTTGGGGGTGGAAGAGGTAAGTCAACGGGGAAGAAGAGGACCCCTTATATAGTGTGGGAAAAGGATCCAACCGTTACCCGCCAACCAGCCCACGGCCAGCGGTACTACCGCGCCTGGCCAGCGGTACTACCGCAAGGCCGCGCGGTACTACTGCTTGACACCAAGTAGTACTACCGTACCGACCCACGGTACTGCCACAACCCCAGCGACAGAAAAGAAAAACAGATGCGCAGGAGCTGGGCGCGGTACTTCCGCACGCGCAGTACTACCGCACCCCCCAAGCGGTACTACCGCAAGGCAAAAACCCCCAGCCAGGGGGAAAGGAACTTCCGTGCCTACTTCCACAAAGAAACGGAAGTAGCAAAAACCCGACACAGTAGTACTGCCAAGGGGCGGTACTACTGCCTGACTGCATAGCGCAGTACTACCGCTCGGAGAAAACTGTACTACCGTGGTAGGTGCGGAGGTAAAAAATTACATCCGCCCCTACTACCGCAAAGGAGCGGCACTAGCCTGGTGGGCAGCGGTAGTGCGGCTCCAGGAGAGCGGTACTACCGTGGGCACCTGTGGTACTACCGCGCCACCGCGCGGTACTACCGCGGATGCCTACGGTACTACCATTTTCCTGGGAGCAGTACTACCGCGACCAACCACAGCAGCCAGAGAAGGGAGGCAAGAAAACGGAGGAAGCTCCAAGGAAAAAGAAGGGGACAAGAAGGAGACGTGTACGTGATGATTCCACCCAAACCTTTCCAACGCGGACCCCCTCTTAATAGTACGGCTTTCCTGCGACTCAAATCCACCAAAAAGAAACGTAGAAAAGACGTCGTCTTCATCAGTCTTCGAGGGACACCTAATCGTCTTGTGCCTAGCAATGAAGTGTCTGGAATACTCAAGGCACACGATTAGTCCGCAAATGCGTTGCCATCAATCACCAAAACACTTAGGGATAAATATGCCCTTACAATCTCCCCCTTTTTGGTGTATTGATGACAATACGGGATTTGCACAAGGAAAATAAAATTAAGTAAATGCAAACCCCTCCTCTCTAGAATATAGACGGGCTCCCCCTAGATGTGTGCCACCTAGAAGAGTGCTTTGGACTGCACGGCACATGAATACTAGGATCAAAGCTCCCCCTATATTATAGAGACAAGGCATATCTATCACTAGACAAGATAGCACACATAAGTTAACTATGATACACTACTGGAATCAGCTACTTTGCCATCTGCCAGCGGACGGCAAAGAAGCTCTTTGCTATCAGCTTCCAAAAAGCGGACGGCAAAGAACTTGCTGATGGCAAAGACCAAGTTTGCCATCAGCCAGATCTTTGCCGTCTGCTAGCGGACGGCAAAGA
>NC_041386.1:618595098-618595639 GCF_002162155.2 Triticum dicoccoides
CGCTCCTCCGCCGCCCCAGGCCGCACCGCCCCCTCCTCCACCCTGCAGGTGAGTCTCTTCTTCCTTTTTTTCCTTTTTTCTGTTTTTTTAGTTTTAGGTTTATGTTTAGTTTAGATTTAGTTTTAGTTTTAGGTTTATAGGTTTAGTTTTAGTTTCGTTTTAGGTTTAGATTTAGTTTTTTTCTTTTTCTGTTTTTTTAGTTTTAGGTTTAGGTTTAGTTTAGTTTTAGGAAAGAAGAAAAGGAGAAAAAGAGGAGATCAGGAGAAGAAGAAGAAGAGGAGGAGGAGAAGAAAAAAGAAGAAGAGGAAGAAGAAGAAGAAAAAAGAGGAGAGGAGGAGAAGAAGAAGAGGAAAAAGGAAAGGAAGAAGAAGAAGAAGAAGAAGGAAAAAAAGGAAGAAAAGGAAAAAGAGGAAGAAGAAGAAAAGGAAAAAAACCCGACCCGACACGGTACCCGGCACCTCAACACGACACCCCGACCCCGAGACCCCGACCCCGACCCCGAGACCCCGACCCCGACACCCCGACCTCGACCCCGACCGCG
>NC_041386.1:618595818-618626236 GCF_002162155.2 Triticum dicoccoides
ACACGACACCCCGACCCCCCGACCCCGAAACAGCACCCCGACCCCGACACGGCACCCCGACACCGACAGGACACCCCGACCACCGACACCTCTCGAAAAGGTGTTCTTTGGCCTTCCAGAGGCCGACGGGGTCATATATTTGTGAATTATTAGTTAGGTCATATATTTTTCGATTTTGTTATGAAAAACATCATATATAATTGTGTTGATCGTGTAGTTTTAAATGTGCAGTTGTTTCATCGCTGCGAGGTTTGGTGTTCGACGACCTCGTCGTGCGTTTGACGAGCTCTGCCCCTTCGTTCGTGGGTGAGCACAAATGACAAGTCCTCCTCCCCCATTAATTATTTGATCTATTCCGATGAAACTTGATAGCTAGCTATATATGTGTCTTGAATCATCAGTATGCGTAACCAATATGTGTCTCCCGTTCGAAAGCGTCATAGTTATAAATATGCATGCATTTGCATATTTATAACCTTGATTCTTTCGAATTGTCCAACGCTATCCATGGACAGCCCGAGTATGTGTAGATTGGGTTCGTTTTCCCATATGCTTTGCTCCGGATCCGATGCATATATTTCGTCAGTGCCTCCCCTGTTGTTCTCCGGATACACATCCTCTCTGTTTATTGCAGAGACGTGTATCAGGAGAACAGCGGGGAGGTGCTGCCGAAATTTTGTGTCAGATCCGGAGCATAGCATGGGAAAATGAACCCAATCTACACATACACGGGTGGGATTAGGACCTATCATTACCTATTAGAGTGTAGGTTGCATGGACGTAATAAAATTAACAAAGTAGATCAACTGATGAATATATACATGGTGAATTACATATATAATTGTTGTGTGTCCAGTAGCTCTGAAAGTCAAGATGAGTGACCGTGCTTGGATGTATACCGGTCACACTGGTCAGAACAAATGGAGCGCTGAATGGTTCACAAAAACTAAGGGGTTTGTGCAAGCCGCATTTGCAAATGGCCAAAAGAAAACCTGGTGCCCCTGTTTCCGGTGCGGCAATTGGGAAAAGAAGACAGAGGCTGAAATGGGCAAACACCTGCAGAAGAGTGGTTTTACGCCCGATTATACGGTGTGGACATTTCATGGTGAGTCTGCCCAACGTGACCGAGCTGAGGTGGATCGTCGTCGCACCGACGAGCATGGTACTGGGATGGAAAACATGGTGCAAGGCTATGATGATGCTCGGGATTCGGACGAGGAGATGGAGGAATCTGCAAAGGCCTTCAATGAAATGTTGGAGTCTTCGAAACGTCCGCTCCACGAGCACACTGAGCTTTGTCAGTTGGATGCCATCTCACAAGTAATGGCTCTGAAGGCTCAGTTCAACTTGGGCAGAGAATGCTATGACGCAATTATGACAGTATTTGGACGCTTTCTACCCAAAGGCCATGTAATGCCTGCAAACATGAAAGAACCGAAAGGAAAGCAGAACTGGACGAAGCCAAAGGCATGGTTCAATCTTGGAAGGCCAGCTATGAGGGAAATTCTCTTGTGGGTGCAACAGCAGTTGATGTTCCCCGATGGGTATGCAATGAATCTAAAGAGGGGAGCGAATCTTGATAAACTGAAGATATTTGGTCTCAAGAGTCATGATTGGCACATATGGATTGAGCGGGTAATGCCGGTGATGTTGCGTGGCTTCATCCCTGAGGATGAATGGCTAGTACTGGCAGAACTCAACTATTTCTTCCGTGTTCTTTGTGCGAAAGAACTATCGCCTGGTGTGCTAGAAGAAATGGAAGAGTTGGCGCTGGAGTTGATCTGCAAGTTAGAGAAGATCTTTCCACCGGGCTTCTTTAATCCAATGCAACATTTGATTTTGCATCTCCCGACCGAGGCAAGATTGGGGGGGCCCGTGCAAAATCGTTGGTGCTACCCAACTGAGAGGATGCAGAAGACGCTTCGAGAAAAATGTAAAAATAAACATAGAATTGAAGCATCGATGGCTGAGGCATTCATCACAGAGGAGGCGGCAAACTTCGTAATAGCGCACTACGAAGCCAAAAATCATCATTTGCATAATCCGAAGCCTCGGTACAATGCTGACGAGCCTAAAAAGGGTAGATCCAACCTCAGCCTATTCAAAGGGAATCTCGCACCAGCTAGTGTTTCACATCCAGTATCTTTGGATAACGAAGAATGGCGGACCATTTCGTTGTATATCTTCAACAACCTGATAGAAGTGCAGCCGTACATCGAGTAAGTTCTCGGTACATTGTTTCGCAACTTCTATTTCCTTTGAACTACTCTTATTCCTGGATATGTCATACAGTCGATACGTCGCCATATTCTCGTATGGAGCAGAGATCCAAAAGGATTCCGTCGAAGAGTATGAGCTTCTCGCAAAGCAAGGAGGTGGCTATCCCGGTTTCATCTCTTGGTTCAAACAAACAGTAATTTCTATTAGACAATTTCATTTCATTTGCTAATTTGTGCATAATGCAACAATCCTTTCATATTAAACTTGTAGGCTAATTCAGAGTCTATGTACGCCGAATTGAGACAAGTCGCTAATGGTTTTGACTATAAGGTCCGTTCATTTGACAAGGAGCGTGGTCTGAGGTCTTCCATTCTAGACGCACCTCTCCACCGAGCGTTGCTGGACAGTATGGCCACACCGCCGGGCCCTTCTTCGTCGACCGCGGTGCCCAGCAGGGGACGAGGTAGGAAGAGAGGAGGTGGGGCACGTGGTCGTGGGAGAGGAGGTAGGGTGACTGCTACGGTGCCTTCCTTGCCGCCACCCCCAGCTGTTTCACCCGAGCACGTGACTGCTAGGGTGGACTCATCCGAGGAGGAGGCTACACGGACTCCGGTCCACGAGCCTCCGGTCCACGGGTCTTGGGACCACGAGCTTCGGGTCGACTGGCCTTCGGCCCACGTGACCCCAGAGGAGCACATGTCCGGATGGGGTACCTGGCCGGATCAGCCCGAGGAGCCGAGTGGCCATGCTGATGATGGCGGGGAGCCGACTGATCTTGAGGAGGAGGGGGGCACCGTCTACCAGCGTGGTGCTAAACGGCTCCTGTCCGTGCCGGTGACCCGCGAGCAGAGGTGGTTGATTTTCCCTGATGGGGAGAGGTACGTAAGTGCATTTAATATTTTTGTACCTTGTGCATTCACGTTTTTTCAAATAACTAATGCGTTGGCCTTGTCATGCTGCAGGGATTGGGACCACCATCATAGTGTCCGCCGGCCCAACTCCGTCCTTGGAGTTCTTTGCCGGCAAAACTTCCCGGGGTTTGTCACGTTGCCTGGTGAGGGTCGGCTTCCAGAGCTTGGATTGAGCTGGGAGCACTACGTGGCTGCCCCGTCCCCACCGGATGAGATTATCGACGATGTCGTGTGCGACACGAGGGCAGACATGGTGATCAGAAAGTTCTGGGTAATTTCTCCTTTACACATTTAAAAATCTTCAACTAGCTAGTTATTAATTGTACTAATCAACATTGTCTCATTTGATTGCAGACATTCTACAGGTGTGAGGAGGGATACGAGGAGGACGCGGCACATGTTATCGAGAACGTCTACAAGCGCCTACTCCATAACTTACGGCATGAGGCTCGGGTGCAGGCTGTTCGAGACTACTACGCTTTGCGTGGTATCAAGAAGACCAAGCCGGCGTGCCGCGATAAGTTCCTGAGTAAGGAGCAGTACATGAAGGTAATTCTTAAGGCCTTCTCTACTTAAGTTCCTTCATTTAGTAATTCTTAGCCGTAGCGCTCAAGTTTCTATTTGCTAACTTAGGCGCCTCCGAGATGGTGTGCGGATCGGATGGATTGTTGGGAGGTGTTGGTCGATGAGTGGTGCTCAAAACAATGGCTAGCCCTCCACAACGAGGCCAAGGACAAACGTGCCCAAATGGAAGGTGTGCCACACCATCAAGGCAACTGGGTATGTGGTTTGCTTCATGATTCATGCAATTCATTCATCATGCTAGCTTGAGCCCTTTAATTACTAATTTTCATTGTTTCTCTCTTTCAGGCACGCTACAATAAGGCGGATAAGGTGCCAGAGGTGTACGACCTGTATGCCATGGCCCACACTGCCTCTTTCAAGAAAGTCAAGGCTTTCTCTCAGTCTGACCTCGATGATGCAAACAACTTCACCAACATCTCCTCCCACAACAAGCTCGTGAGATATAGAGATGAGGGGAAGGCGAGGAAAGGGGAGGACTTTAACCCGAGCCAGGGTCCCATTGATCCAGAGCTGTTGATGATATCTGGTGGCGGGAGGTCCCATGGCTCCATAGCCATTGGAGATGGACTTACCGTTGTCCTAGCACTCTCCCGGAGATCAAGGCGCGCCAGTCGAGCTCCGCTCCTGAGATAAGGCCTCGTGAACGGCCAGTGCAACTCGCCATCAAGGTTAGTGATACGTACTCAGTTATCTTTCTCCATTACATTGTGTGCGCTTCCATCAATGATTACAAATGGTCATGTGAGTGGTGTTGCAGGCTGCTATACAGAGTGAGAGAGATAGAACGGAGAAACTTCTGGCGGAGGCGGCGAAGAGGCAGCGGGAGTTGGAGGAGAGGACGACAAAGATGATGGAGGAGGAGAGGGCACGGAATGACATGCAGGCAAGGGCCATGTACGAGCTCCTTGTGGTAAGTTTCTTCTGCAGATTAGCCAAAACATTCATGTAGTGTTTGTCTCATTACTAACTAGTATGACTGAGTCGTCAAAACCAAATGTGCAGTCTGTGTGCAAGAAGACAGGTCAGACCGCTCCGCCGATGCCAGTGATTGCTCCTGGGACCACGGTGAGTTTTATTTGAATGGACATTACTTGCTAGTCTTAACATTTGAGTGTCATCATGCTAACAAGACATTGGAAATGATCTTTGGTGCAGCGTAACTCCAGACAAGCATCGCACGATCCTTCTCCAGCTACCGACACGAGCCACCCCGCTCCTACACCTCCTGGATCTTGGTAAGTTTATCTAGTGTTTTGCTTAACACATGTATAAAGACCTAGACTTAGCTTTATTTCCTCCAATGCTTACCATAATGACCTAGACTTAGCTTCTTCTCCTCCAAAATGACTTAATAAGCTTACTCACCTCCAAAACCATCCATTTTACCTAAGTTATCTCTAAAACGATCTGTACTTAGCTTACTTATGTCAAAAATTGCATAATTAGCTTAGTTAGCTCATAGACGATCCATTTTACCTAAGTTAGCTCTAAAATGACCCATTTTACCTTGGTTAGCTTATAAATGATCCAATTCATCCAAGTTAGCTCAAAAATGACCCACTTTACCTAGATTAGCTCCTAAATGATCCATTTTACCTACGTTAGCTTTAAAATGACCCATTTCACCTAGGTTAACTCCAAAATGACCCACTTACCTAGGTTATCTCATAAACGATCCATTTCAACTAATTTAGCTCATAAACGATCCATTTCACCAAGTTAGCTAAAAACGATCCATTTCACCTAAATTAGCTCTTAAATGATCCATTTCACCTAAGTTAGCTCAAAAAGATCCATTTCAACTAAATTAGCTCATAAATGATCCATTTCACCTAAGTTAGCTCAAAAACGATCCATTTCAACTAAGTTAGCTCATAAATGATCCATTTCACCTAAGTTAGCTAAAAAACGATCCATTTCACCTTAGTTACCTCAAAAACAATCCATTTCAACTAAGTTAGCTCATAAATGATCCATTTCACCTAAGTTAGCTAAAAAACGATCCATTTCACCTTAGTTACCTCAAAAACGATCCATTTCAACTAAGTTAGCTTATAAATGATCCATTTCACCTAAGTTAGCTAAAAAATGATCCATTTCACCTTAGTTACCTCAAAAACGATCCATTTGACCTTAGTTAGCTCATAAACGACCCATTTCAACTAAGTTAGCTCATAAATGATCCATTTCACCTTAGCTAGCTCATAAACGACCCATTTCAACTTAGTTAGCTCATATATGATCCATTTCACGTAAGTTAGCTCATAAATGACATACTCTTCTTGTTCTAGTCTTCTTCTTGTTCTACTCTTCTTGTTCTAACTTTCTTATTTTTCATTTTGCAGATTTCATTCACTAGCTTGCATAGACGGAGTGCTCCTTATCCCTTTCTCTGTTTCTTTTGTATCGTTAAACTATGCATGTATCGTTGGATGAAACTATTGTAATATATATGGTTGGATGCCTCTATGTTGAACTTGTTATGTATGATGGAACTATGCATGTAATATATATGGTTGGATGATGAAGTTATGTGTTGGATATCTTATATGTTTGCTCTGTAATGGCCTTTTAAAATATATCTATATATGTCATATATATTTGTGATGAAAATTGTTGGATTTAATAAAAAACAGATAAAAGAGCCAATATGCAGGCTCTTTGCCGTCTGCCACCGACGGCAACAGGCTCTTTGCCGTCTGCCGCGGACGACAAAGAAGACACGTGGCATCCAGCTGTGCTTCCTGGGAGCTGACCCATTTGGTCAGTTTGCCTACAGTGGCAGACGGCAAAGACTTTGCCATCAGGGGCAGACGGCAAAGAACCTGCCATGTAGTGACGTGTAGATGACATCATACGACGGACGGCAAAGACACTAGAAATTTGCCGTCAGCGGCGGACGGCAAAGAACCTGCCGTTAGCCACTTAACGGACTGACAGCGCAATTATTGCCGTCCGCTCTCTTTGCCGTCCGCTGCAGACGGCAAAGGGCCTTTGCCGTCAGCCGCCAGAAAGCAGACGGCAAAGTAGCTGTTTACCATAGCCTACTTTGCCGGAGCCTTTTGCCGTCCGCGGCTGACGGCAAAGGCCTTTGCCGTCTGCGGCTGACGGCAAAGGCCTTTGCCGTCCGCCGTTCATGCCTTTGCCGTCCGCCGTGGCGGACGGCAAAGTAGCTGATTCCTGTAGTGATAGATAAAGTGCATATGTCTTACACCATATAAGGAAAGGACTCGAAAGCACAAACCAAACAAGAGCACACAAAGCAAACAAGCACAAACAAGGTCCAAAAGACAAAGAAAATAAAGGCACCAAGCACGACACAACGCAAATCCCTACACTCTCTCCCCCTTTGGCATCAAGATGCCAAAAAGGTAGAGAGGACACCTACGCACACGGGGTGGCTCATGCAGAGAAGTCGTTCCACTGCTCCCCGTGCTCCTCATCAGACTCAGCGGCGGGGATAGTCTCCTCGAAGTCATCCTATGAACTGGTCCACTTGTATCCCTGCTTTGACATCCAGGCAGCCTCAGGTGTGATGACGTCCTCAGACCCGCCAGACACATCCTCTCCAAAGAGCCTCATAACCTTTTTGTCACGGCGGCGACTCTCCTTGTCAGCCACGTGAGCCTTGTACTGTCCCTTTGCCTTCATGCATAAGAGAGTCTTCATCTTGTCCTTTAGCTTCTTGGCCCATGACGGCTCAGAGGAAGGAGTGGTGGACCTAGCAGCATGGTCCTCAGCAACATTCTCAGCAGCAGCAGCCCCCTCCTCACCAGCAGCCCTCCTAGCAGAAGAGGCCTCAGCACGGGTAGTGGTGTTGGCCCAGTTGGGCTTGACACGGAGGCTGATGGACTCATGGCGAATCCAGTCTGGAGCAAGGAACTCATCACCCGGGTACATCTTCTCCCAAGTGGTGGAGAGCAGCAGAAACAGGTACGGTCCATAGATAGGTACCTTGCGAGTGAGCACCACAAACCGAAGCTCACACCACATGATGTGAGAGACATCAAGTGGCTGAGTCTGAGAAGAACGTGCCTCTGCACACAGGAGCAACATGTCCACTAGATATGCATGGACCTTGTCCTTGTCACCAATGCGTGGGAACAGAGTGTTGCGGAAGATGCGATGCATGATATCCAGAAAGGAGTTTAGCACCCAAGTTGACTTGCCATTGGGGAGCACCTTCTCAACAAGGAAAGGCTGAAGTAGGTTCTTGTTCGCAGACTCAGAGTTGGCATCGGGGCGAACACCAACGGGGGTGTGAAGCCCGTCATCAGGAATGTGCAGCAGATCCATGAACTCTTTCCATGTAGCAAACAGCTGACGGCCATTGGTCATCCAGGTCATCCTCCGCTCCTCCCCGGGATAAAAGTACACTAAGGCAAAGAATTGACAAATGAGCTCAGGGTCATAGTCATGGTGAAAATAGATCACCGGCTCAATAGCAAACTGCTCAACCAAGTCCAGAGCCTCTCCAAAATAGTCACGAAACTTGTCCTTCCACATGTGATGCATGTCTATCCACTTTACATCCACGAAGGTATTCTTCTTGCTCTTGATCACATCCAGATAGATGAGAACCTATTGCTTGTTCCAGAACATCTCAGTGCCTCTGAGCACAGCCCGAGGAGTCACATAGGGATTGATCCTCCGGTGTTTGACATACTCAGAGACAAAAATCTCGTCCATGCCCTTAGGAGGTTCCTTTTGCTTGCTGGCAGTGGTCTTAACATTGCGCTTGGGGGCATTGGAGCCCTCTGGGGCTTCATCTGGGGGTTGCGCAGACGCTTGGAGCCAGTGTCACGACTGGGATCGAAATGGCGAGAGCCACCACTTGAGACACAAAACGCAAAACACCCACAATAGCCAAGAGGGATTAATGCAAAGACCACAACAAAGCAAGAGAAACAAGCAGAAAGCACACATGATAAATGCCTACAGGGAGATTTGATCCCTACGGTAGTACCGCCAAGTGCTGCGAAGCTAAGATAGTAGTACGGCTCTTAGACACGGTAGTACCGTGCAAGGTCACGGTAGTACCGGGTCTAGGAGCGGTAGTACGACCTTAGCGCCTCGGCAAGCGCAGTACTACCTGAAAGTGCGTTATATCGACTAGAGGGGGGGGGTGAATAGGCGATTTTTATGAAAGTCTTCAAAACGTGGAAGTTTTGAAGACAAACGATAGAGATAAACCTATTACCATGCAGCGGAAGGTAGACTACACTAGGCAAACCATAGTCAAGTATTCAATGAAGTGAAAGCATAATGACTAATAGCAGCTAGGTAGTAAGGATCAGGTAGGAAGATATTATGAAGCCGATCAGAACAAGCAGTCACTCAGTGAAGACAGAAGATAGTGCAATCATACAATGACTTCACCAGGACCAACAGTAAGTAAAGGGAAGGGAACGATGAAACCAGTGACTCATTGAAGACAATGATTTGTTGGACCAGTTCCAGTTGCTGTGACAACTGTACGTCTGGTTAGGGCGGCTAGGTATTTAAACCTGAGGACACACAGTCACGGACACCCAGTCCTGAACACGCAGCTCAGGACACCCAGTCCTCACCGTATTCCCCTTGAGCTAAGGTCACACAGACCTCGCCCAATCACTCTGGTAAGTCTTCAAGGTAGACTCCCAAACCTTCACAGACTTTGTTCACCGGCGATCCACAATGTCTCTTGGATGCTCAGAACGCGACGCCTAACCGGCTGGAGGATTCACAGTCCTCAAGTGTCTTCAGATCACACAGACAAGAAGACTTAAGTGATGCCTAACACTCTTTGGCTCTGGGTGGTTAGGGCTTTATCCTCGCAAGGAATTCTCTCTCAAAGGCTTCGAGGTAGGTTGCTCTCAAACGACAAAAGCCGTACTCTAACTCTGAGCAGCCAACCGTTTATGGTTGTAGGGGGTGGGCTATTTATAGCCACTAGGCAACCCGACCTAATTTGTTCGAAATGACCCTGGGTCACTAAGGAACCGACACATGTTCCAACGGTCAGATTTCAAACACACACGACAACTTTACTTGGGCTACAAGCAAAGCTGACTTGTCCAACTCTGGACAAGATTCACTCTCATAGTCTTCACTCGAAGACATAGGTTTTGGTTAAGCATCACTTCAGTCATTCTGACTGGTTCTCTTGGACCCCACTTAACAGTACGGTGGTTCCTATGACTCAACAAAGAAGAAAAAGAACTACGATAGATCTATGTCTTCGAGCTCCATAGGCTTCATGCGATGTCTTCTCTTGTCATAGTCTTCGATGAGAATATCTTCATATACCACCTTTGACATCAATGTCTTCATACATTTTTAGGGGTCATCTCTGGTAGGAAAACCGAATCAATGAGGGACTTCTACCTGTGTTATCCTGCAATTCTCACAAACACATTAGTCCCTCAACTAGGTTTGTCATCAATACTCCAAAACCAACTAGGGGTGGCACTAGATGCACTTACAATCTCCCCATTTTTGGTGATTGATGACAAACTAGTTGAAGTTTTCAACGGGGAATATAATATGTGAAATTGTAAAAGGATAGGGAATTGTCTTCATAAGCTGTGAGGGCTCCCCTGAAGATGTGCATATAAGTAATTTGCTTTTGGAATGCAAATGCACATGGCAGGTTGTGCTTGTGGAGATCCTCTTCAACTTATGATGACAATCCACTATGCATGTGAAGGTATGTGAAGATAATGACATGCATAATGGAAAATGGACGTCTGCAAAATGATCTAAGTGCGGAATTTATCGTCGCACATGCGGAATTTATCATCGCATCACAAAGTGGCAAATAAGTAGCAGACGACCATCGAGTTTAAGTGTTACAACTCGAAGAATCAAAAGTATCAAAACGAGAGTTGTAAACACGAGGCAAAATATAAAGCAACCGCCCATGTGGACCCGCTTGAAGACTATCAAACTAATATGCTTCTCCCCCTTTTGTTAGTAAGGACCAAAAAGGTTTGAAGACATAGAGCATCTACTCGTTCCCATGAAGAGTAGGTGAAGCAGCAGGGTCGTCGGTGGTGTTCGGTGGTGCAGAAGAACTTGGAGTAGTGTCGAAGCGTGCTGAAGGAGGTGGCGGTGAAGTAGCATCGTCTTCGTCCTCGATCACTCTGGCATTCACAGTTGCAGCAGAGGAAGAGAACTCAGAGTCTTCAAGAGATGGAGTTCGTCGCAGCACTGCCCTTCGAGGAGGTGTGGAGTCAAACTTGAAGTGTTCAGAGAAGCCATCTTCTTGAAGATCATCTTCAGAGCACATAAGCGTCAGCCCTTTCCATGTGCGTCGAGAGGTTTCATGGGCAAAAAAGGCATTCTTGGTGGCAAGATTGCGAATGCGGTTGACATCCACCAAGAGGATTTGCATTTGGCACTTCAGCCAGTCATGATGCCTATCCTTTTTCTGATGAAGAGCCACCAGAAGCTCTCGGTCATTAAGGACACGAGTGCGCTTCTTGGGTCGTTGGGCAATTGTGCTATCAGTGGCTTCAGTAAGGGCAGGATGTGGTGCACGTGTAGTTCCAGCCAACGGATAAACACGAGTGACTGCTTCAACTCCTTCGATGTTCTGAGAAAAACTTTGATGCTCCGCATTCTGAAGACTAAGAGGCTCCTTGGCAGGCTCAGGATAAATGGCTTCAACGGACATATCCACATCAGGCAGAAAGATCCGATGATTGCGAGCAGATGGCTGATATGAGATAGCGGAGTGGAGTTTAATCAGCCGCATTATCCATGGAGCGTAGAACTTCAAGCCAAAAAGATCAGAGCCTGATGCAGCAAGTTAGCGGATGAAGAAGTCCTGTGCATTGAAGCATTTGCCATGAAGAATATAGAAGACCAAAGTCTTCATTGCACCTTCCAGCTTGGCATGTGGAGAATGTCCTTTGATAGGCCAGAGAGTTCGCCTTATGATGTGATAAATAGTCCTTGGCAGATACTCAAGGTCTTCAACAAGGAACTCCTTAGGATATGCAGCATCTTGTGGCAATGGCTTCATCATACTGAGCATCTGACTCATGTTTGGTTCAGCCTTATGAAAGATGCTCTCCATAGCTTCACTGTGAAGCTGACAACCAGGTTCCTAGAGATCGCCAGGAGTGGGCAGACCAGTGAGCTCAATGATATCAAAGGCTTTGGCTTCATGATGAACATGTCCTGTCATCCACTCCAGGACCCAAGTCTTCGGATCTCTGTTGTACCCACGGATGTGAAGTGTGGCATAGAATTGGAGCAGCAACTCTTCATTCCAGTGCTCTTGGTCGGTGACAAACGGCAACAAGCCAACCTCTTTAAAGCAATCCAGAGCTTCTTCCAGACAGGGAAGACCAGCTATTGCTTCGATGTCAAGACGCTTATGTGGGAAGATGCGACCTTGATTGTACAGAATGCAGGAGTAATAGCTTCGCTGCGGATAGCTCCAGAACCGATCAGAAGATATTCTTTCCCTTGAGTAGGGGTTCCTGGAGCTATTGAAGAAAGTGTTGTCTGCTTTGAAGCCATTGACATTGAAGGATCCAGGTGCTGATGCAGGACCTGGAAACCTGGGCAATCTTGGGAGTGGCTTCTGTACCTGAGGCCTGTGCTCAACATGATAGTCAAACTGAGGACCAGCAGCAGGCGCAGGAACAGAAGCAGTAGCATCAGTGGCTTCGTTGACTTCTGGTGCTTGGGTTGGTGAAGGCTCCACATTGGCTTCAGTCATGAAAGCGTCAGTGGCGTCGGTGACAGCCTCAAGATTCTCAACCTCCACTTGATGAGCTGGAGGGTCGGTCACAGTCACGTTCTCCTCGAGAACAACTTCTTGGTGAGACGGAGATGTAGGAACTCTTGGGGTTTCTTCTTCATCGGCTGATGCAGCCGGAATGTCTTCAGCAGCTTTAGCTTCAGACTCGGAGACTGGAGGCCTTGGTCCTTTGCGAAGCCTGCGTAACGCTGGCGACGCCTGTGGAGTTGGAGTTGGCTGGGCCTCAAAGTCATCTTCCTCTTGTGCTTGTGGATGATCAGCCCATGATGCATCCTGAGCAATTGGCGTTAGAGGACGACCAATGCTGATGAGTTTGCTGTGCGTTAGCACAGGCGATGATACCTGTTGGTGCTCTATCTGAGGAAGAACTGCATCATCTTCAACATGGTCATGGTGACCAATGTCTTCAGCAGCGGTGGGATCAGCTACTGGGAAGTCTTTAGCTTCATGAGCCTCGGTGAAAGCGGGCTCATCGACAGTCAGTTGGCGCTCTTGATGTTCAGTGGCTGGGCAAACCATGGAGATGGGTTCAACAATCAAGGGCTCTGTGGGAGCAGCCCGTTCCTTCTTGGTCTTCCGCTTCTTCTTGGAGGGAGCAGTAGCAGAGGCTTCAGGATGTTTCCTCTTTCTGGCTTCAGTCTCAGCAGTCCTCGTCTTCTTCAGTTCTGAAGCGGTTGACCTGGCCTTTGGCTTCGAGCCAGTCATGCTAGTTGGGAAGACAATGGAATCTGCTTCCTGCCTTGGTGCGTCGGGTTCGGCCATAGCGGGTTTCTTCTTCTTCTTTGCAGCCATTCTGGGGTCGATGCCAGGACGCCCAAGGGCCTTGCGGTTCTCAGCCTCATTGTAGGCTTGCACACACTTGTCAGCCATGCTCTTCATGCGCTCACGAGAACCTTGAGCTTCTTCACGATTCTTGATAAAGGCTTCTTTAAGCTCGTGCAACATGATCTTGAAGTTCTTGACCTCTTGCACGCTGAGCTTGGCCATATGCTTCTTGAACTGAGCTTTCTCAAAGTCAATCTTCTGCTTCAGTTCGACGATGCGCTGAGCTAGAGCTAGCTCTGAAGCAATGGTGCCATGGAAGGCGACACTAAGACCAATGCGAAGTTGCAGGTCTTCAAAGCTGAGGTTGGGCGTTTCAAACCACTCATCAATGAAGTCGTGGATGATTGTCATGTCAAAGAGAGGCAAATTGTTGAAGATTTCTGCTTCTTCTTTGCTCTTGATCAGTTGCTCAAGAGCGTCATCTGCAAGATCTTCATCACTGGACAGATCAATGGCATCGTTGCGCAGAATAGCAGCAGCTGTCAGTTCTTGCCGGTGTGTGGCAGAGGCATCTTGACCTTCTGGGGCTTGGAGATGCGTGACAAGTCTTTAGACTACACACTGTCTTCAGGAGGTGCAGTGGCCAGTGGCTTCGCCCGTGAGATTTTTGGTGCAGAGGCAGGCTTTGAAGCTTTTGGCTGCTTCAGTTTCTTTGGCTTTAGCGTTGCAGGCGCTTCATCTGATTCAGCGTCATCTGCAGTCTCATTCACGGCTGTCCCTTGAACCACGATATGGGTGATGAGACCTTCAAGGTTATAGAAAGGACCAATGACATTGGGTTCTGCATCGCGTGTGTCGTCAGCCCGGGGAGCAGAAGGACCAGGGTTGAAGTCTAGTCCCAATGACTTCTTGTTTTCCTTGGTCGATGCCTTTGCGTGCTGGAAGTTGCGCTTGAAGAGATTATCATCACGACACCATAGCAATGATGATGGGTCGGCATCTTCAGGCTGAGGTCCACGGACCATACACGGATAGAAACCCTGAGAAATAGCTTCAGCTCTGTTCTTGGGTGGAAGGCCTCAGAAGAGAATATCACCCCAAGGACTTTTGATAGCACTCTTCTCAGCATATTCCTTGGTCACGAATCTGTATTTGTACCACTGTTCTGCCCAATATCTTCGAATCCACTGGATTCGGGTCTTGCGCTGATTATAATCCTCTTCAGGATCTGTCTTGTAAAGCTCTGAGAGGTCATCAGGCAGATCTCTTGATATTCCCTCACGACGTTGTCTGCCTCCCTTTCTTGCAGATTTATCTGTAGCCATGAACTTTAAACTGAATGGCTTCAACACGTTCAAAGGCTTCAGAGGCTTTCGCTTGCTGGACAAACAGGAACTGGCTTTGGGAGAATTTATATGATGTTGTAAGAATTCTGCAAATGAATGCAGACTATGAGAACCAAAGGATTCTCCCACGGACATGTACCTGTGACAGCATTAAGGTGCGAGGGAAGGGGAAGAGGTCATATGCATTCTCAGAAGATTTTGAAGATAAATCAGTTTAGAAGACATTGACCTCATCGTGCGAAGACATTCACTCATAGATAAGGAGTTGGTTCTAGATTTGTACGAATCCAGAGATCAGTACAAGTGAGGAATCTAACTGGTTTGTGAAGCATAAGTGAACATACTAGGCATAATATGAGATGTAGTATGAAGTGGATCCAACATGTGTGAACAGAAACTACTTGTTGTAGAAAGTGACGAATCTGTAGGATCAAAGGGACCGTAAAAAGGAAGTTTTATTTACCACACAAGGAACTGCTAGACGGAGTGAAAGAGGAGGCCGAGCAGCTCGATCGTCCGTGCCCTAACTTGGCAACGGAGGACACCTACGGCGACGGCGGAGAAGACGATGTCCGCGGTCGGCGTGAAGACGGCGTCGGAGAGGTTGCGGCAGCGAAGCGCTTCGTTGCCAGCATCGTCGAGGGCTAGCGGTGGCGCTAGGGTTCGTGCGAGAGTGGAAGAAGAGATAATGACTGTGGTGAGGCGTGTATTTATAGGGACAGGGGCGGCTCAGTGTTATTACACAGGTGCCCCTGGCGATTCACATCTGAGGAACACGTGGCCATCATGCAGTATATCGGGAGTTGTTCCACGTCCCACGCACGCCTGGATTGTCGGGCGGTCGTTCCCACTTCTCCGGGTTTCAGGTGAAGGAATGAGCATTGAAAACGGACTTAATGTTTATCTCTGTATCTTCTGCTGATAAGGACGCAGAGAAGACATTCGACAGTTTCAATAGAATGCATATGATTTGGAGAGATAGAGTTTGAGATAGAAAGCGTAGAGAGGTTAGGGTCCGATCACATTCACTTAGTTCAAAAGATTCAACAAGAAGACATAGCTATAAGTGAATGTTGTAGAGGACAGAACACTAGTATATATATAATCAATATAGTGAAGGTAATCATGAAGACATGTTGAAATTGAAGCCAAACCAAATGTGAAGACATAGCAAATGTAACGCCGTGAGTGAAACACTTCAAACAGAACCTTTGGTGGTGGCGTTACCCACCGTATAGGAAGTATTAGACCCAAACACGGCGCACAATTATCGTGGCGCTCCGAAGTCAAATTCCACATTAATGTATTCACACTTAGAATGTATGTCTTCATTGATTGAAGATATACTTTACTTCGTGTGTTGCACATCTAAGTCATCAATATGCATAAGTGTTAGGATATGTGCCTGATCACAGGACATTTGAGGATTCCAAGATATTTAGCTCACACCGTAACTTGCAAAATCTCTTCTCATCCAAAGGCTTGGTGAAGATATCTGCCAATTGTTCTTCAGTGTTGACATGTATGATATCAATGTCTTCCTTCACAACATGATCTCTGAGAAAGTGATGACGAATCTCAATGTGCTTTGTCTTCGAGTGCTGAACTGGATTGTTGGCAATCTTGATGGCGCTTTCGTTGTCGCAGTAGAGTGGCACTTGCTTCAGATGAATGTCATAGTCTTTGAGTGTTTGCTTCATCCACAGAAGCTGAGCGCAGCAAGATCCAGCAGCAATGTATTCAGATTCAGCAGTGGAGAGAGATACACAGTTCTGCTTCTTTGAAGACCAACATACAAGTGATCGTCCCAGAAAATGACATGTGCCTGATGTAGACTTGCGATCAACCTTGTCACCAGCATAATCAGCATCCGAGAATCCAACCAGATCAAACTCTGAGCCCTTTGGATACCATAATCCTAGAGTTGGGGTGTGAGCCAAATATCGAAGAATTCGCTTCACAGCTAAGTGATGTGAATCCTTTGGTGCCGCTTGGAATCGAGCACACATGCAAATACTAAGCATAATATCTGGCCTAGATGCACATAGATAAAGTAAAGAACCAATCATGGAGCGGTATACCTTTTGATCAAACTCTTTACCATTGTCGTCGGGACCCAGATGATGTTTGGCTGGCATTGGCGTCGTGAAGCCTTTGCAGTCTTGCATACCGAACTTCTTCAGGCAATCTTTGAGATACTTCTCTTGAGATATGAAGATGTCGTTGCGTTGTTGTCGTATTTGAAGACCGAGGAAGAACTTCAGCTCTCCCATCATGGACATCTAATATTGCTCTTGCATCATATATCCAAACTCTTCACTGTACTTCTGATTGGTGCAGCCGAAGATAATGCCATCCACATATATTTGGCACACAAACAGTTCACCATCATATGTCTTCGTGAAGAGAGTGGGGTCGAGGGAACCAGGTATGAACCCTTTGCTCTTTAGGAAGTATTTGAGTGTGTCATACCAAGCCCGAGGGGCTTGTTTGAGGCCATACAGTGCCTTGTTGAGCTTGTATACCATGTCAGTATGTTTTGGATCTTCAAAGCCAGGCGGTTGTGCAACATACACTTCTTCTTCAATCTTGCCATTAAGAAAAGCGCTCTTCACATCCATTTGATATAGAAGTATGTTATGATGATTTGCATAGGCCAGCAGTATGCGTATGGCTTCAAGTCGAGCCACAGGAGCAAATGTTTCATCGAAGTCAATTCCTTCCACTTGAGTATATCCTTGAGCAACGAGACGAGCTTTGTTTCTGACAACTTGACCATGCTCATCTTGCTTGTTGCGGTATATCCATTTGGTGCCTATTATATTGTGCTTCCGAGGATCAGGACGCTTAACCAGTTCCCATACATTATTCAGCTCAAACTGTTGAAGCTCTTCTTGCATGGCTTGAATCCATTCAGGTTCCATGAAGGCTTCTTCAACTTTCTTGGGTTCTATTATTGAGACGAATGTGAAGTGCCCACAGAAATTTGCTAGCTGAGTTACCCTTGAACGAGTGAGCGGACCGGGTAAATTGATGTTATCAATGGCAACACGAGGATGTACAGGGCGAAGATTTTGCTCTTGTTGATCATTGTCATTGTCATTGTTAGAGGGATTGTCTTCAGGCTAAGCATTGTCCTCAGGTTGATCAGGTGCGGAGATGATAAGTTCCTCTTTAGGTTGAGCTTCAAAGGGTATGATTTCTCCAGTTCCCATTAGTTTGATTGATTCACTGGATGGAACTTCATCTAGCACATTTGGCAGGTGCTCTCTTTGTGAACCATTAGTCTCATCGAACCGCACATCCACTATTTCAACCACTTTATAATGAAAGAGATTGAAGACTCTGTAGGAGTGCGAATCCTTTCCATATCCAAGCATAAAACCCTCATGTGCTTTTGGTGCAAATTTTGAAGTGTGATGTGGATCCTTGATCCAGCACCTGGCGCCAAATACTCTGAAGTAACTGACATTTCGCTTCTTGCCAGTAAAGAGCTCATAAGATGTCTTGTTCAGAAGCTTGTGAAGATAAACACGATTGATTGTATGGCATGCAGTATCAATGGCTTCAGGCCAGAATTTTCTTGGAGTCTTGTATTCATCAAGCATCGTTCGGGCCATCTCAATGAGTGTTCTGTTCTTGCGTTCGATGACGCCATTCTGCTGTGGCGTGTACAGGGCTGAGAATTCATGTGTGATGCCCAAAGTATCAAGATATGTATCAAGGCCAGTGTTCTTGAATTCAATGCCATTGTCACTTCTGATGTGCTTTATCTTGGTGCCATAGTTGTTCATTGCTCGATTTGCGAAGCGTCTGAAGACATCCTGCACTTCAGTCTTGTAGAGGATTATGTGCACCCAAGTATATCTAGAATAATCATCAACAATGACAAAGCCATAGAGACAAGCAGTAGTAGTAAGAGTTGAGTAATGAGTGGGACCGAAAAGATCCATGGTGGAGCAGTTTGAAGGGTTGAGTTGTTGTCATGATTGTCTTCGAGGGATGTTTGGCCCTCGTCATCTTTCCTGCTTCACAGGCACCGCATAAGTGATCTTTCTTGAACTTGACGCCCTCGATGCCTATGACATGCTTCTTCTTTGCAAGGGTGTGGAGGTTCCTCATGCCAGCGTGCCCTAGCCTCCGATGCCAGAGCCAACATTCTGAAGCTTTAGCTAGAAGACATACGGCAAGCTGTGGTCCTGCTGAGAAATCTACCACGTACAAATCATCTTTCCGATACCCTTCAAACAGTAGAGACTTGTCAGATTCCATTAGAACAAGGCAGCGATATTTTCCAAACATTACGATCATGTTTAAATCGCAAAGCATTGAGACAGACATTAAGTTGAAGCCAAGGGATTCAACAAGCATGACTTTATCCATGTGTTGATCCTTTGAGATTGCAACTCTACCTAGACCCAATATCTTACTTTTACCAGTGTCAGCAAATGTGATGTGACTCTTGTCGGATGGACGTAAGGTTGAGTCCATAAGAAGGCTTCTTTTGCCAGTCATGTGATTGGTACACCCACTATCAATAATCCATTCTGAAGACGCTGGTGTCGTACCCTATAGTGCAGTTAGGGGGATAGGCTTCACGAAGAGAATTGTGAAGCAAAAACATTTAACGAACCAGTGGGTTATGAAAGCTTAGATCCAGATTAGGACTGATAGGGAGAGTAGCAAGCGATTCAGGAACGAAGTACATAATAAGACCATTCGGGCATTTGATCTTGCGCCCTACAAGATGTTTAAGGTCCCCAGCAATAGCGTCAGGCGATTTTGGTTTTCTACTGGAGACCCTTCCCTGCAAAAGAGAGTTAAGCTTTCTTACCCACCCACATCTTCAAGGGTGGCTTAGAAGCAATAAGTCTAAGTGCAGCGTCTGAGAACTTTGGCTTTGGAGCCCTAGCAAAAAGTCTTGCAGGCGGACAATAGTACTCATAAGAATAAGCAGAATAGTTCTTGGTCTTATGAACATGGCGGTTTGATGAACCGTGCTCATATTCATAGGCCTGAGTCCGGTTTCCCTACAAAACATTTGCGTTAGTGCGACTCAGGTGAGTCCTCTGTCTGTATGAAGCCTTTGGACCGTATGAAGCCTGTGGTGTCATGATGACATTCACAGGAAGATTCTCCAAACACTTTTTCGGCACCCAGATCTTCTTCATAGGCGGCCCATTCCTGCAGTTAGTACCAATATACCTGGCAAACACTTCACCATTCTAATTCTTAAACAGTTTATAGTTTGCATCAAAGGATTCATCAATGACAATGGGGTTAGAACAAGTGAAGCCAGATAGAGTGGATGGATCTGCTGAAGGTTCCTTTGCAGCAACCCACGTGGTTTTGGAGTACTGCTCAGGTTTCCAGTAAGAGCCATCATCATTCATTTTCCTTACGAACCCAACACCCTCTTTCCTCGGGTTTCGGTTCAGGATCTGCCTTTTGAGGACATCACATAGTATCTGATGCCCTTTAAGACTTTTGTACATCCCTGTTTCAAGCAATGTCTTCAACCTAGCATTCTCATCAGCAATAGCAGTGGTATCCTCAGCAGAGGGGTTAGTTCCCACATCAACAGTTGAAGATATTGCAACAGTAGCAGCAGTAGAACATTCAGCAACAGAGGTAGCATTATCACGCTCAATGCATTTAAGACATGGTGGTTCAAATCTTTCCTGAGCTGAAATGATCTGTTCGGCGCGAAGCACCTCGTTTTCTTTCTGAAGATCTTCATGAGCTGCTCTCAATTTCTCAAGATCTTGCTTCCTTTGAAGATAATCATAGGAAAGCCTTTCATGAGCTGTTGAGAGCATTTCATGATGACTTTCAAGTTCCTCATACTTAACGTGAAGATTTTTTATGTCTTCAATTAAGGACTGAGATCGAGTCATTTCAGCGTCTAATAGATCATCGCTTTTGTCTAACAGTTTTTGAATGTGTTCCATTGTTTTCTGTTATTCAGTTGCAATTTTAGCGAGTGTTTTGTAGCTGGGTTTGGAACCACAATCAGAGTCATCATCACTAGATGTTTGATAGTGAGTAGTGCGTGTGTTTACCTTGGCACCGCGTGCCATGAAGCAGTAGGTAGGAGTGGAGTAGTCTTTGTCATTTGCACAGGTGTCGGTGATGGAGTCATTGTCTTCAGTGTTGAAGATGGACTTGGCGACGTATGTTGTAGCCAGACTCGCAATGCCAGAATCGGACTCCTCCTCAGACTCCACCTCCGCCTCCTCAGAAGCGGACTCCTCCTCTGAATCCATTTCCTTGCCAACAAATGCATGTGCCTTGCCAGATGAGCTCTTCTTGTGTGATGAAGACTTTGAGGAGGACTTGGAAGAAGACTTTGAGTATTTCTTCTTCTTCTTGTCATCAGAATCATACTCCTTGCTCTTCTTTTTCTTCTTGTTCTCAATGTCCCACTGCGGACACTCAGAGATGTAGTGGCCAGGTTTCTTGCACTTGTGACATGTTTTCTTCTTGTAGTCATGAGCAGAAGCTTCATCATTCCTTGAGCTTGATCGTGAAGACTTTCTGAAGCCTTTCTTCTTGGTGAATTTTGGAACTTCTTCACAAGCATAGCAAGTTCCTTTCCAATGTCTTCAGGATCATCAGAACTGCTGTCAGATTCTTCTTCAGATGAGGAGACATCTTTTGCCTTCAAGGCACGAGTTCGCCCATAGTTGGGACCGTAGATATCTCTTTTCTCAGAAAGCTGAAACTCATGTGTATTGAGTCTCTCAAGTATGTCAGACGGATCGAGTGTCTTGAAATCAGGACGTTCTTGAATCATTAGGGCTAGGGTGTCAAACGAACTATCAAGTGATCTCAGGAGTGTCTTGACGACTTCATGCTTGGTGATCTCAGTAGCGCCGAGGGCTTGAAGCTCATTCGTGATGTCAGTGAGTCGATCAAACGTAAGCTGGACATTCTCATTGTCATTTCTCTTGAAGCGGTTGAAGAGGTTGCGAAGGACACTGATTCTCTGATCTCTCTGGGTTGAGACGCCTTCGTTGACCTTGGAGAGCCAGTCCCAGACTAGCTTAGATGTTTCCAAAGAACTCACGCGGCCATACTGTCCTTTGGTCAGATGACCACAGATGATATTCTTGGCAGTAGAGTCCAGTTGAACGAACTTCTTGACGTCAGCAGCAGTGACACCTTCTCCAGCCTTGGGAACGCCGTTCTTGACAACATACCATAGGTCGACGTCAATGGCTTCAAGATGCATGCGCATCTTATTCTTCCAGTAGGGATATTCAGTTCCATCGAAGACGGGGCATGCAGCGGAGACTTTAATTATCCCTGCAGTCGACATAGCTAAAACTCCAGGTGGTTAAACCGAATCACACAGAACAAGGGAGTACCTTGCTCTAATACCAATTGAAAGTGCATTATATCGACTAGAGGGGGGTGAATAGGCGATTTTTATGAAAGTCTTCAAAACGTGGAAGTTTCGAAGACAAACGATAGAGATAAACCTATTACCATGCAGCGGAAGGTAGACTACACTAGGCAAACCATAGTCAAGTATTCAATGAAGTGAAAGCACAATGACTAATAGCAGCTAGGTAGTAAGGATCAGGTAGGAAGATATTATGAAGCCGATCAGAACAAGAAGTCACTCAGTGAAGACAGAAGATAGTGCAATCATACAATGACTTCACCAGGACCAACAGTAAGTAAAGGGAAGGGAACGATGAAACCAGTGACTCATTGAAGACAATGATTTGTTGGACCAGTTCCAGTTGTTGTGACAACTGTACGTCTGGTTAGGGCGGCTAGGTATTTAAACCTGAGGACACACAGTCACGGACACCCAGTCCTCACCGTATTCCCCTTGAGCTAAGGTCACACAGACCTCGCCCAATCACTCTGGTAAGTCTTCAAGGTAGACTCCCAAACCTTCACAAACTTCGTTCACCGGCAATCCACAATGTCTCTTGGATGCTCAGAACGCGACGCCTAACCGGCTAGAGGATTCACAGTCCTCAAGTGTAATAAGTCTTCAGATCACACAGACAAGAAGACTTAAGTGATGCCTAACACTCTTTGGCTCTGGGTGGTTAGGGCTTTATCCTCGCAAGGAATTCTCTCTCAAAGGCTTCGAGGTAGGTTGCTCTCAAACGACAAAAGCCGTACTCTAACTCTGAGCAGCCAACCGTTTATGGTTGTAGGGGGTGGGATATTTATAGCCACTAGGCAACCCGACCTGATTTGTCCGAAATGACCCTGGGTCACTAAGGAACCGACACGTGTTCCAACGGTCAGATTTCAAACACACACGGCAACTTTACTTGGGCTACAAGCAAAGCTGACTTGTCCAACTCTGGACAAGATTCGCTCTCATAGTCTTCACTCGAAGACATAGGTTTTGGTTAAGCATCACTTCAGTCATTCTGACTGGTTCTCTTGGACCCCACTTAACAGTACGGTGATTCCTATGACTCAATAAAGAAGAAAAAGAACTACGATAGATCTAAGTCTTCGAGCTCCATAGGCTTCATGCGATGTCTTCTCTTGTCATAGTCTTTGATGAGAATATCTTCATATACCACCTTTCACATCAAAGTCTTCATACATTTTTAGGGGTCATCTCTGGTAGGAAAACCGAATCAATGAGGGACTTCTACCTGTGTTATCCTACAATTCTCACAAACACATTAGTCCCTCAACTAGGTTTGTCGTCAATACTCCAAAACCAACTAGGGGTGGCACTAGATGCACTTATAGTACCGCGTCTGTTGAGCGGTAGTACCACATGAGCTAGCACGGTAGTACCTCACCTAACGGGCGGTAGTACCGCAAGAGCGGTAGTACCGCACATCCGACACGGTAGTACCGCACCGCGTCAGATCTGAACAGGTTCAAATCTGAGAAAAGCCCGCGAAACCACGGCGGTACTACGTTTGGACAAAGCTACCACAAGACAACATATCAAGTATGATTCCTACGCATCACGACTCTCCTACATCCTACTCTTCCATAGATTTGGCCTAAAATCTCAAGAACAACAAGTTTCTCCCCAAAAACCTAGAAGCAAGGGAATAGCCAAGAAAAAGAGGGATTTGGGGAAAAACCTTGGTCCATGGCAAGAGGAAGTGGTGGGGAATGATCCCACCAGCCGGAACCTGAGGAGAGTGGCCGGAGACGGAGATCCGGTGAGGGCCTCCGGCGCCGTTCTTGAGCGAGAGAGCGAGAGAGAGAGAGAGAGAGAGAGAGACGTGGGGAGAGAGACAAATGAATGGGTATGGGGAGTTGGAACTCCCCTGCCCGAGTCATAACCCCCACGCTCCCTCGACGGCGCGGTAGTACCGTGCCCCGACGCGGTAGTACCGCTCGGCATGGTACTTCCGAAGTACCGCACCTGAGCGGTAGTACCGTGCTGTGGCATGGTACTACCGTGCCTCCCAAAGCGGTAGTACCACGGCCAGACGCGGTAGTACCGTGAGCTCAAGAAGATGCACGTTTCGAGCACACGAAAAACTGGATCTTTGCACAAACACTCCGAGCCAACACGACACCACAAGACCATGCAACACACAAAGCCAGAAAGGCACACGACAAACGAAACAACCACGAGACACCACCTCTGCAAAGAGAGGGCGGTGGCCGTAGCCACCTATGTTTGAGTCAGTTGGTATGGCACCGCGAAGAATTATCCTTGGGTCCATGACCAAAACTCATCTTTGAAGCACAAGTACCATCAAACATGGCTAATGTGAAAGACTTGATCAATTTTTTTGCTTTTCTTTAACAATTTAAACTTTGCATCAAGTAGGTTGTCTAGATATGCAACTAGGTGAGCAACCTATATGATGCAACAAGGATAGGAACACAAGCAAGCAAGATATATGAAACAAATAATCTTGCACAAGTAAAGGCACAAGATAACCAAGAGTGGAGACGAGGATGTGTTGCCAAAGTTCCTTCCCTTTGAGAGGAAGTACGTCTCCGTTGGAGTGGTGTGGAGGCACAATGCTCCCTAAGAAGCCACTAGGGCCACCATATTCTCCTCACGCCCTCACACAATGCGAGATGCCGTGATTCCACTATTGGTGCCCTTGGAGGCGGCGACCGAACCTTTACAAACTAGGTTGGGGCAATCTCCACAACTCAATTGGAGGCTCCCAATGACACCACGAAGCTTCACCACAATGGACTATGGCTTTGCGGTGACCTCAACCGTCTAGGATGCTCAAACACCCAAGAGTAACAAGATCCGCAAGGGATTAGTGGGGGGAATCAAATATCTCTTGGTGGAAGTGTAGATCGAGGCCTTCTCAACCACTCCTGAGCAAATCAACAAGTTTGGTCGGCTAGGGAGTGAGATCGGGCGAAAATGGAGCTTAGAGCAATAATGGAGCTTGGGGGTGGAAGAGGTAAGTCAACGGGGAAGAAGGGGACCCCTTATATAGTGTGGGAAAAGGATCCAACCATTACCCACCAACCAGCCCGCGGCCAGCGGTACTACCGCGCCTGGCCAGTGGTACTACCGCAAGGCCGCGCGGTACTACTGCTTGCCACCAAGCGGTACTACCGCACGACTGTGAGGTACTACCGTACCGACCCACGGTACTGCCGCAACCCCAGTGTCGGTGTCAAAACCGGCGAATCTCGGGTAGGGGGTCCCGAACTGTGCGTCTAGGCCGGATGGTAACAGGAGGCAAGGGACACGAAGTTTTACCCAGGTCCGGTCCCTCTCGATGGAGGTAAAACCCTACGTCCTGCTTGATTAATATTGATGATATGTGTAGTACAAGAGTAGATCTACCATGAGATCGAGGAGGCTAAACCCTAGAAGCTAGCCTATGGTATGATTGTTGATGTGTATGTTGTCCTACGGACTAAAACCCTCCAGTTTATATAGACACCGGGTAGGGTTAGGGTTACATAGAGTCGGTTACAATGGTAGGAGATCTACATATCCGTATCGCCAAGCTTGCCTTCCACGCCAAGGAAAGTCCCTTCCGGACATGGGACGAAGTCCTCAATCTTGTATCTTCATAGTCTAGGAGTCCGGCTGAAGGTATAGTCCGGCTATCCGAACACCCCCTAATCCAGGACTCCCTCAGTAGCCCCTGAACTAGGCTTCAATGATGACGAGTCCGGCGCGCAGATTGTCTTCGGCATTGCAAGGCGGGTTCCTCCTCCAAGTACTTCATAGAAGATTTCGAACACGAAGATAGTGTCCGGCTCTGCAAAATAAGTTCTCACATATTGCCATAGAGAGAATAATATTTACACCAATCTAATCTGCTGACGTATTCCGTAGCGTGTCACACCACGGCCAAGCCTTTATCCGAGTCGTTTCATTATCCCACATCAGCACGTTATGCGAGGCGGTCTCCTTGGCACGTCTCGTTAAAGCAGAGATCGTGTCCCCTTATCCCGGGATTCTCATCAATACGGGCGTGGGTAACCCAACCGCTTCTAGAACTCCTAGATTATAGGCAAGTCCAAACGGACACGGAGAGGACGCTTGATATTCACCCTCTTTATAAAGGGGACAAGGCTTTTATTTTTCCCTCCCATGCTCAATCGAATCCTTCCCCCACCTCAAGCTCAAACGCCCGAAGTTTAGGTCAGGCGCCCCGAACCTTCAGTCATGTCCGGATCTAGCCTTCAAGGCCGATGGATGCCTTCCACCATCACGGAAGAAGACATCAAGAAGTTGAGGGAGGCCAGATATCTGACCGCCGAGATTTTGCATCGGCTGCCTCCCCGAGGGCAGGCTGTCCCCACCCCCGAATCTAACGAGAACGTCGTGTTTGTTTCCCACTTCCTCTGAGGCCTAGGCCTTGCCCTGGATCCTTTCGTCAGGAGTTTGATGTTTTACTACGAGCTAGATTTTCATGATCTAGCTCCAGACTCCTTTCTTCATATCACGACATTTATTATCGTGTGTGAGGCCTTCCTCCGGGTTACCCCTCACTTTGGCCTATGGCTCAAGACCTTTGAAGTGAAGCCGAAGCTGGTCGAGGGGCAACATGCAGTGTGTGGAGGTGCCGCAATACGCAAGATGACGGGAGCTCCGTGGCCCAAAGGTTCCATCCCAGAGGTGTCTGAATTGTGGCAACAGGAGTGGTTCTACATCACGGCTCCTAGAAGTGCCAAGTGGGCGCCCCCCTGTTTTCCGCTCGGGCCCCCCACCACAACTGATGTCATGGATCAGCAGAGGTCTGAGCTGGGGGCCAGCCAAGGATGTGCCTATACCACAAGGCCGCATTCGAGATCTCTTCGATGGAGATTTCAGTTTGGTTGCGGTGATACAGGTCATGCTGGTTCGTCAAGTCCAGCCTTGCAAACGCTGGCCTCTTCGCCTGTGGGAGTTCAACCCCGGGGGACCGCGTGTCATTCAAAATTTGCTCAGCCTGACGCATGAGGAGATGTACAAGTCATTCTTCGGACCTCAGACGGAGTGTCCGGAAATCACCGAGGACGTGGGCCTGAGTAGTAACCGCACCACCGAACAGGTAAGGCATCTTCCGCCCGAACATACTTTCTCTACTTTGTTATGAAGTTATTTCTGAGAGTTTGCTTTTTGACCAGGACTGGCTAACAAAGGCGAAGTTGATTCGGTGTTCGGCCCCCCTCCCTGAGGGTTTGGAAAATCCGGTATTGGAAAAGACGCTCCAGACCGCACCTTGCCCGGAGCCCTTGAAGGAAGATACCGTGGAGGATAATACGGGCGGACGCGAGCCCCCAACGCTGCCCATCCTAGCCGAGGGAGCGAGTGTCTCCATGAGGGAAGGCGACCAGAAGAGGAAAAGGACTGCGTCCGGGGATTCGGAAGCCGAAGCTTCCAAACGGGAGAAGAAGTCTCCCACAGAGGGTCCTACCTCGGGGGGCGCTGTTGCCGCACAAAGTCCGCGGGGGGATCAATTCTCCCACGAGTCGTAAGTGACCCGAAATACCTTTAATAGTACAGATAATCCATTTTTCGTCTGAGAAAATAACCACCGCATATATTTTGCAGTTCGGGCCTTAGCCCCTCTCAAATGAGCTCATCTTCGGGGGATCTTCTTCCAGAGATGATGGAGAGCGAAACGCCTCCTCCGGACTCCTCCGCTCCAGAAGTGGGCGACCCTGAAGTGTCGTCACGGAGGGCCTCTCCGAGTCTGTTGAGGCCAGAAGATAATCCCATTGACCCCTGAAGCTCCTAGTGTCCAGTTCCCGAAGGAAGCAGACAAAAGAGTCCGGCCCCGTCCAGTGTGCGATCGGATGTTCTGAGGGAGTTGGTGGGGCGAGCGGCCATCTCATATGAACACCGTGTGATGATGAATACGGTGATGGAGAGAATATCGTCCGCCGAAATTGGATTGCATGAAGCTTTTATGAGTCTACTGACAGGCTTTGAGGTACGTAAAAGAATGTATGATAACCCTGCACATGTTAGGTGTGCCATGTGTAGATAGTAGCCCCTGAGACTCTGGTTGTCGTTGGAAACAACGATGAACAGAGGATCATATTCCCAGGAAATAACCATACTGCCTTTATGTGCAGGTGATGGAAGCTCCGGTGGCTAGCCAGACTAGCGAGTTTGCCCATTTAGAACGGCAGTTGGATGCGGCAGACGCCGACATCGAGCTTGTTAACAAAAGGCTTGACGAGGCACAGGGTAAGTATCAGTATCTGGTAAACGTCACATAGGAAGAGCAGCATGATGCCAGTATCTTAAATATGTTGTGACTGCAGATGGAGCTGCCACTGTTGAAGCCTTGCGGGCAGAACTTGCCCGAGCCAAGGAACAAGCGAGGTTAGGTAATGCGGCTGCTGTGAAGGCGGCCGAAGAGTTGCAAGCCGAGAAGGCCGCGCATGGCGAGACCCGAGACAAGATGGCCAAGATGGCTGTGGAATTGAAAGCCGCCGCCGACCAGTGCCGGGTTCTTGAAAAGGAAAACCAAGCGAAGGCATCAGACCTTGAGAAGGCTGCTGCGACGAAAAAGGATCTCCGCTCTGCTATGAGGGCAAAGAAGGAGGAGCTGCGGGAAGACGGGGATATTGTAGCTGGGAAATCCTTTATGTTGTGGAGGAAATTCGGAGATCCACGGTATGCTCCTCTGGATCGGCTGTGGAGTTCGGAGGATGTGTATATGGATTTGGCGGCGAGCGCTGCCGATGCGGCCAAGTACTTCCAGGGTCAGACAGACCGTGGAGTAGACCAGCTATTTTGGAGACAATTCCATTCTCCCGAGCGTCCACTTTCATTGACTGGCCAATTAGCCGAGTGGGCCGAACTAAACAGGTTGTCCGGACTCTCTATGAGGTCTGTTGTGGATCAGCTGTGGCCGGGAAGGTCAAAACCGAACAGCTATTTCAGCTTGGTGCAGCAGGTCCTTGATGTGGTGCCGCGCATTAATGCGATGAGGAGGTCGGCGTGCATAGAGGGTGCACGGATGGCATTTGCCCATGTTAAAGCATACTGGGCGGAGATGGATGCTACCACTGTTGCAGCGCGGGATTCGGCCATAGGTCGAAGGGCTGCTGAGCACTACTTTGAAGAAGTTCTTGAGGGTGCTCGTTTGATAGAGACCCAGTGCTCAAAAAATGTTATGTTTGAGTGATATGTAATCTCATTGTAAGCGAAATGCTTTTATAAATTTTTATAAGGCTATTTTTATACTTTTTCCTGAAAGTAATATGATGCCTCCTGGGCGGCCGTTTATGTATACATGTGTATAACCTGAAAGATTGCAGCCGTCGGCTTCAACCCTCACGCATATAATGCGGAGATGCTCGCAAAAACACGCGTTCACACTTAACCCAACGTCTTGGTCCTATTAAGGAGGTGATAGCGGAGTGAGCGAGGCAACCGTACTATAATGCTTTAGCACTTTCACTTAGCCATAGGAGTTTGACAGTGGGGCTACTAAATAGCCCCTGGTGGCTCCGCACTCTCCCTATCCCGGGGTGCGTACATGCCTGGCCGGAAAATGACCCTTCGTTAAGGCGGATGAATTCTAACATTCCGATAGGTCATCAAGTGGTTGACCAGTCTCACGCTATATGATGACAGTCAGCTTTCGGCTTTCTCTACTGAGGTGCTCGTCCGGATGAACCAGGGCACAATCGCAGTAGTTCTCCTGGTGCTACCTTAGCCGGTAAAGCGGAACGTAAGGCACCAAAACACAGGAGCCGGGCAAACCCAACATTTGACCAAAGACAATGATTCGGAGCTGATGCATATAAGGCCGAACTCGCGACGCCGAACACTCCCTAAGGTATTCGGTCTTAGTGGTATAAACCGGGCCTAAATAATGGCCTTTGTAAGAAGCCCCTTCTTTCCAGGTACGTGCATTGTTCTGGCGTGGCCACATGCCAAGACGTCAGCATCCTTCGGTGGATATGTATCAACAAGAGACAGTAAAAAAGGTTTACGCAGGGTCTTGATCTAAAAGGAATCCTTGGAACGGGTCCCTGTTGCACGTCTGCGCCTGTTTCTCCGTTGTGCCGTATCCTGGATGGGTGTAGCATGGTGATCGTTTGTTTGCGTTCTTTGAGCCCCTTGTCTTGACAAATAGGGGTGTGACCATTTGTTTGGTATAAGTAGCGGCGCCGGACTCGATTAGTTGTGTCTGAGGTCTTGGCGACCTATTGGACGCTTTCTGGTCTGGGCGCCTTTAGCGTGCGGCTGCCAAGGCAGCCTCACTCTCTTCGGCGCGCAGAGATCGCTTGATATTTCCGTGCACTGTAATGATGCCACGTGGACCGGGCATCTTGAGTGTGAGGGAGGCGTAGTGTGGTATTGCATTAAAGCGAGCGAAAGCTTCGCGTCCGAGCAGTGCTTGATAGCCACTTTGAAATGGAGCGATGTGGAAAGTTAAATGCTC
>NC_041386.1:618626547-618648550 GCF_002162155.2 Triticum dicoccoides
ATATAACTTGTAGTAGGAGGGGCCCGTACATCGAGCCCCTGGGCCTGGCGTTACTCCTTTAAAGGTAGTATTGCTATGGCGAATTTGTGTTGGGTCTAACCCCATCCCGCGGATTGTATCCTGATATATTAGGTTTAGGCTACTGCCGCCATCCATCAAAACTCGTGTGAAATGATATCCGCCAATTACTGGGTCTAATACCAGGGCAGCCCATCCTGCGTGCCGGATACTTGCTGAGTAATCGTGATGATCGAAAGTGATCAGTTGAGACGACCAGTGGCAGGACTTCGCGGTGACAGGTACTTGGGTATATTTTTCTGGGAGTGCCGCATTGTTTTTTCCCTTGATCACGTGTAACACGTTTACTGTTTTGACTTCTGGTGGAAATTTCTTTTGTTCCCCCGTGTCTTGCTTGGGGGGCTCGTCCTCGTCTTCACTTGGTGTATCCTCCCCCTTGTGTACGGCGTTGAGCCTGCCGGACTGCTTGAAGACCCAACATTCTCTGTGGGTATGATTAGCAGGTTTACCAGGGGTACTATGGATCTGACATACTTGGTCCAGAATTTTGTTGAGGCTGGACAGTTCATCCCTGATGCCTTTAGGGGGCGGCTTTTGACCTGACCGAGAGATTTTGAATCCGGTATTTACTGTCGTGTCCTTCGTGCTATCTTCTTTATTCCGGCGTTTGTTATTGTTGTTGCACCGTGATTTCCCGTTTCCATCTCTAACTTCAGATGTACTGGGGTCGATGGTGCTGCATCTGGCTAGCCAGCAGTCCTCACCCGCGCAAAAGCGGGTCATGAGGTTTGTTAGTGCGGCCATCGTTCTCGGCTTATTTTGGCCGAGGTGTCTGGCGAGCCATTCGTCACGGACGCTATGTTTGAAAGCTGCCAAGGCTTCGGCGTCCGGACAGTTGACAATCTGGTTCTTTTTAGTAAGAAACATGTTCCAAAGCTTCCAGGCTGACTCTCCGGGCTGTTGAGTTATGTGACTCAAATCATCCGCATCCGGAGGTCGGACATAAGTCCCTTGAAAATTTGCCTGAAAGGCGTCTTCGAGCTCTTCCCAACTTCCAATGGAGCTTTCGGGGAGGCTTTTGAGCCAGTGACGAGCTGGCCCTTTAAGCTTGATGGGTAAGTACTTGATGGTGTGGAGATCATCTCCTCGAGCCATATGGATGTGAAGGATGTAGTCCTCAATCCAGACCCCAGAGTCTGTTGTCCCGTCATATGCCTCTATGTTTACGGGCATGAATCCCTCTGGAAATTCATGGTTCAGCACCTCATCGGTGAAACATAGGGGGTGTGCGGGGCCCCTATAGCTAGGTGTACCGCGTTGTTCGGATGTTTGTTGTGTTGCATTGTATGCTGGGGCGCGCTTGCGTGGTCCATAGATGGATCTTGTTGCGCTGTCCTTTGGGTGCGAGCCCTCGCATGGGTCGCGTATTGTATTGTGAGCGGCGTTGTATGCCGCTCTGTGTTGGTAAAGGGGTCATCTATCCGACCAGGTGGCTGCTTTGATATTTGGTTGTGGGGGGTCTGAGGCCTCCCCATCGAATTCGGGTAGCAGCTTCTGCTTTGGGTAGCTCTTGGAAGGGCGATTGTCGCCGTACCTTGCTGCAGTGTTGAGTATTTTACTCCATCTGATTTGGAGTGTGTCTTGCGCGGCCTTGAGCCTTTGCTTCTGCTTTCTCAGACTCCTCGCGGTGGCAACAAGCCTTTTACGGGCAGTCTGCTGCTCCGGATGCCTGTCCGGCGTTATGTCGTCCGGACCATGATACTTGATAGGATTTGTTTGTTCGGTTTGATTATCCGGATTGCCGTTGTCCGGCAGCGGTTCACCCTGCTCCAGCGCTGGGTCTGTGTGATCGCTATTTCTATCACGGCGGGATTTGGGGCGGCGCTTGCGTCGCCGCTTTGACTGCTTTTCAAGGGAACAAGCCTTCGGTGCGTCCTTCCGCTCCTCGTCGTCGTCTTTTGGTGCGTCCACCATGTATATGTCATGTGATGAGGTGGCGTTCCAGGGCCCAATAGGCGCTGGTTCTTCATCGTCTCCTTCATCGGCGTCCATACTGTCGATGTCTTCGGAGTCGTGGTCGAGCATGTCAGTTAAGTCGTCGACAATGGCTAAAAAGTGGGTGGTGGGTGGGCTTTGAATTTCTTCATCGTCCGTACCCCAACCTTGCTGACCGTAGTCCGGCCAGGGCTCTCCTGATAAAGAGAGAGACTTTAGTGACTTCAGGATATTGCCGAAAGGCGAGTGCTGAAAGATGTTCGCGGCAGTGAACTCCATGATCGGCGCCCAATCGAATTCGATCGGTAGGGGCGCGGAGGGTTCGGAGTCCGGAGAGGAGTCCGGCTCCTGGGAGTCACGAGTCTCGCAGAGTACGGGGCTGGTGCTTGGCTCAATCGCCGTTGGGGTCGCAGCCCCCGAGGTGGTGTCCAACCGCCCATCCTCGATCGGCGCAGTTGGCTCCGAATTAAGGGTCGGAGCCGATGCGGTTGCGGCCTCCAGGGCACTGTTCGGCGGCAGAGCTAGATCATGCTCGTCGTGATAGTGCGGCGCGCTCGGCAGTGGCTCGAATTCGTCAAAGATCAAGTCCCCGCGGATGTCAGCCGTGTAGTTTAAACTTCCAAATCTGACCTGACGGCCAGGGGCGTAGCTTTTGATCTGCTCCAGACGGCCAAGCGAATTGGCCCGCAGTGCGAAGCCGCCGAAGACGAAGATCTGTCCGGGGAGGAAGGTCTCACCCTGGACTGCATCGCTATCGATGATCGTAGGAGCCATCGAGCCTGACGGTGACGACACAGAGGAACTCACAATGAAAGCACCAATGTCGGTGTCAAAACGGCGGATGTCAGGTAGGGGGTCCCGAACTGTGCATCTAGGCCGGATGGTAACAGGAGGCAAGGGACACGAAGTTTTACCCAGGTTCGGGCCCTCTCGATGGAGGTAAAACCCAACGTCCTGCTTGATTAATATTGGTGATATGGATAGTACAAGAGTAGATCTACCACGAGATCGAGGAGGCTAAACCCTAGAAGCTAGCCTATGGTATGATTGTTGATGTGTATGTTGTCCTACGGACTAAAACCCTCCAGTTTATATAGACACCGGGTAGGGTTAGGGTTACATAGAGTCGGTTACAATGGTAGGAGATCTACATATCCGTATCGCCAAGCTTGCCTTCCACGCCAAGGAAAGTCCCTTCCGGACACGGGACGAAGTCTTCAATCTTGTATCTTCATAGTCCAGGAGTCCGGCTGAAGGTATAGTCCGGCTATCCGAACACACCCTAATCCAAGACTCCCTCACCCAGCGACAGAAAAGAAAAATAGACGCGCAGGAGCTGGGGGCGGTACTTCCGCACGCGGGGTACTACCGCGCCCCCAAGCGGTACTACCGCAAGGCAAAAAACCCCAGCCAGGGGGAAAGGAACTTCCGTGCCTACTTCCGCAAAGAAACGGAAGTAGCAAAAACCCGACACAGTAGTACTGCCGAGGGGCGGTACTACTGCCTGACTGCATAGCGCGGTATTACCGCTCGGCGAAAATGGTACTACCGCGGTAGGTGCGGATGTAAAAAATTACATCCGCCCCTACTACCGCAAAGGGGCGGCACTAGCCTGGTGGGCAGCTGTAGTGCGGCTCCAGGGGAGCGGTACTACCGTGGGCACCTGCGGTACTACCGCGCCACCGCACGGTACTACCGCGGATGCCTACGGTACTACCGTTTTCCTGGGAACAATACTACCGCGACCAACCACAGCAGCAAGACAAGGGAGGCAAGAAAACGGAGGAAGCTCCGAGGAAAAAGGAGGGGACAAGAAGGAGACGTGTACGTGATGATTTCACCCAAACCTTTCCAACGCGGACCCCCTCTTAATAGTACGGCTTTCCTACGAGTCAAATCCACCAAAAAGAAACGTAGAAAAGACGCCGTCTTCATCAGTCTTCGAGGGACACCCAATCGTCTTGTGCCTAGCAATGAAGTGTCTGGAATACTCAAGGCACATGATTAGTTCGCAAATGCATTGTCATCAATCACCAAAACACTTAGGGATAAATATGCCCTTACACTTATGCATATGGGGAGCCAGGCGGACTGCCAATATTTTCGCAATAATCTTTGTAATGGCGTGAATAAGACTAATACGACGATAGTCAGAAATATCCTCGGCCCCCTCTTTTTTCGGGAGGAGCACAACATTTGCAGTATTGAGCCAATGAAGGCCAGTTGTGCGCAGATTGGCAAAGGAGGAGACCACCCTCATGACGTCCACCTTGATGGTACTCCAACATTTTTTAAAGAAGAGACCGGTAAAACCATCCGGCCCGGGAGCCTTGTCCCCAGGCATTTGGTTAATGGCGTCCCGCACCTCATCCTCGGTTATGGGGTCCCCGAGGGAAGCCAAATTGTAGGTCTCCAAATTGAGCTCCTCCCAATTAAAGTCTATGGATTTCGCCTCCCCCTTTTCCATGACGCAAGAAAAGTGCGCATGGACGAGTTGCTCCTTTTGCTCATGATCTGTGACCCAGCCGTGATTGTGTTTGAGCCGATGAATGTGATTCTTTCTCCTCCTGGCATTGACCCGCGATGAAAAAATTTGCTATTTGCGTCCCCTTCTCTGAGGTGACATAGCCTAGCACATTGCTTTTTGCGAGCACGCTCAAGCACCGCAAACCCAATGATTCTCCTTTTGACCCTGGACCGAAGGTCAGCCTCCATGGTAGAGAGCTGCCTGGACTCCTGTGCGATATCCAGATGCAGGATGACGAGAAGAGCCGCATGGTGGAGTAAATTTGCCCTAGAGAAAAGCCCCTTACTCTAGGCAGAGAGGCGATCTCCAGTTATTTTCAATTTGTGGTGCAACACATGGAAGGGCTCAGTGTGCACAGTCTGTTCATTCCAAGCCTCCGAAACAACATCCTGGAATCCCGGAAGGGCGGCCCAAAATTTTTCAAATTTGAAGGCACGAGGCCTCTGTGGTCCTTTGTCATCAGCAAGCAAAAGCGGGCAATGGTCAGAGAGCGACGAGGACAGCGCATGGAGAATATGTGTGCCGAACTGGATGTCCCACTTCGCGTTGCAAAAGAAAGAGTCCAACTTGCATAATATCGGGTTTGATCGCTCATTTGACCAAGTGAAGCGTCTGTTTTGAAGATGGATCTCTTTAAGGTGACAACTCTGTAATGTTGTCCGAAATCTGGTGATTCGTCTTCTGTTGACATTTCGCTTATTTTTATCCCTCGAGCGGTAGATTTGATAGATATTTTATTAGTCTGGTGCACGTGGTGACTTAATTAATCTTGAAGCTCCACAACTTTAATCCACCCTTTAGTAAGCACTGGGTGAGTGTGTGGGGGGTGTTGGTGCAACACGTGTTTAACAAGCCAGCGCATGTGTTGGCTTCCACGGGTGCAGGTTTAGCTCATGATGAACACCATGAATGGTTCACAAGCTACCCTGATGTTGCAATCAGTGCGGTGACCGGCGATCTGGCCGTGTCGTAATGGAATACAAAGTGTTCCATTTAAAAAAAACACCGGTATTACACCGATCAACCGTACGTAAATACTCGGTGCTGTCACCAGCTCCGTGAGGTGCCTGTTGTAGTAGCAGGCTGCGCGCTGAACTGCTTGCAGTCGCTGGACCATGAGCCGTGCGAATCAGGCAACTCAACCTGCCGGCGGTGGTAGATGAACCTAACATGATTGATGAGCTAGCTAGGCACGACAGTTAGTAAGTACATGAATGCAATTATTATGAACTAACGATGTGTGGTACTTGATTCTAGGACCATCTATATCCTAGCGGCGGTAGTACATTTTATTCGCCAAAAAAAAAAGTAGTACATTCGCAAGATTCTCTTCAAATTAACTAACCAGTGAATGAATGCAGAATGGCTAAAAACTGAACAAGCTAGCAAATAACTTAGTATAAAAAATTATTTATGTGGTTAAAAATCTGTTACCAAAATTTAAAAAATCATATAATTTAAAAAGTGCTCACATGTTTTAAAAAATACTACTTTAATTTAAAAAAGCATGCAAGCTTTTACAAATTTGCTTATGTCAATTTAAAAACTATTCACGTATTTAAAAAAGTGTTCATGTATTTTGAAAAATTGTGCACATCTTTTAAGAAATATTCATGTAACTAAATGAATACCTATTCTAAAAGGATGTTTTGTGTTTACAAAAAACAGAGGCATATTACATTCAAAAAGAATTTCCACGGATTGGTTCCGACACTAATAGAAAGACGACTTTTAGTACCGGTTTGTAAGGACCTTTAGTACCGGTTCTGGAACCGGCACTAAAGAGTGGGGACTAAAGGTCCCCTCCTTTAGTCCCGGTTCAACACGAACCGGGACCAAAGGCCCACCACGTGGCACGAGCCGCGCCGTGGTCTGAGGGACCTTTAGTACCGATTTTTTTTATTTTTTTTAATAAAGCAAAAACAACCCGCCTACTGGGCTGGCACGACCAGCATACGACCAGAAACTCAACCTCTAGTTGGGCCAGGATGCAGGCCCGTATGGCCTAGTAGGCCCCACAGGGCAGAAGACTTGCAATAGGCCCATAAAGGCCTGTTTAGAGAGGAGCTCGACACGGTCGACGGGGCTTATAAACCAGTGCGAGCTCCTTTAATACCGGTTGGTGGCTCCAACCGGTACTAAAGGGGGGGTCTTTAGTACCGGTTGGAGCCACCAACCCGTACTAAAGGCCACCAGCTTTAGTACCGGTTGGAGCGGTACTAGGGGAGGTCTTTAGTACCGGTTGGAGCCACCAACCCGTACTAAAGGCCACCACCTCTTTAGTACCGGTTCGTGGCACGAACCGGTAATAAAGGTTCGCCGCCAACCCGTACTAAAGGCCACCACCTCTTTAGTACTGGTTCGTGGCACGAACCGGTAATAAAGGTTCGCCACAAAACGGTACTAATGAGCGCCGCCCGCCTAGCCGTTGAAAATCGGCACTATTGGTCACATTAGTGCCGGCTTAAATACAAATCAGGATTAATGAGCTAAACATTTGACCCTTTTTCTACTAATGCGATATATTTACATGTAAACATAAAAATGAAAGAGGTAAACCACGAAACATAAAAAGAAAAACAGAATGAAACAAAAAAGAAAACCCAAAAAAGGAAAATAAAAGTAGAAACAAAGAGCCAAAAATAAAAGAAAACTGCCGAAGCGCCCCTGCGACTCGTCTTCTTAGGGTTGAGAGACGAGCATTTTTCTGGCTAGCATGTAATGGAATAAGTAGATACAGTATATATTTTCATTATAGAGCATTTTACAGGTATGGCAACAAATACTCTATAGTCTATCTCTCCATCCCCACAGGGAGTATATATGTAGAATTAAACTACTCTATAAGTAACAAACGATTGCAAAATCCATCAACCAATTGATGGATCAAACTTGTTTTTCCGCTCGAATGCAGGCGCCCGGCACGGTCCACTTGGCCCGGTGCCGCTCCCATGGCGGCATCCTGGTATAGTTCCTCCAGTCACCCAGCACGTTCTTCAAGTCCCTTATCTTGTTCCCAATCCCCACGCAGCAGTTCGCGTGCATGGTGACGATCTTCCCCAAATCCTTCCCGTAGCTGCAGAACCCGCCGACGTACGCCGGGTTCAGGTACTGCACCCGGAGCCCGAGCTCCGCCACCATCTGCTTCTTCATCATGTTGAACACCGGCTGCTCGTTGGCGCCCGGGTACTTGCCCCTACCGCCGTGCCACAGCTTCGTCATGGCGATGGTCCGCGGGTTGGGCTTCACGTGGAAGAACCCCGTGTTGGGGAAGTTGCCCAGGTTGTCGGGGTCGCCGAAGTAGACGTCGCTGGACACGATCATGTCAGCGTACGCCGTGACGTGCTTGAACGGGTCGCGCAGCCACACGATGTCGACGTCGGTGAAGAGGAAGCCGTAGCCGAGCTCCAGGATGCGGCGCTGCAGCTTCAGCTTGCTCCACACCAGCTCCAGGTAGTCCTTGGAGAGGAAGTACTTGTGGGCGGCGAAGTCGATGTTGATCCCCGGGATGGTGTAGTGGTAGCAGTGCTGGTGCACGGCGAGGCACCGCGCGTGGGCGCCGGGGTCCATGGCCACGACCAGCACGTGTGGGAGGAGCCGCGCCGTGCCGTCGCCGATGCGGAAGCTCTCGAGGAACAGGTCCAGCAGGGAGCCCGGCGCCGCCCAGGCCTGGTTCACGCACGTGATGATCACCGTCCGGTCGTCCGTCGCTGCTCGCGCCACCGCCGCCGCCAGCCCCCGGAACTCCGCCGGCTCCTCCTTCGCTCCCTGACATGGCATGCATATAGTATGATCCATCAGCATTTTTTAGTACTCCACGCAGAAGAAAATTAAAGCATTTTTTAGTACTATTTTTAGGCACCTGCTTTTGGTCAAATTTGCAGCTATTAATTCTACAACGAATTAAAAAGATCTGTAACTGACAAGAGCATTGACGGACTCGTGACAAGATATATCAACAAAGAATCTTGGTTGTTTAATTCAGTGGCCATTCGTGGCAACGCGTGAGTGGCTGGTCAATTATTTTGTAACTGCTACTGCAAGAAAGTAGTATTGCCGTTGAACCGAAGCCCCCTGAATTTGCTCATGGGCAAAAAGCAGATTAACTAGTAAGAAACCCGATCGCAAACAGACCTTTTCTTCATGCCGATGTGTGCCGGGAAGATGACTTAGAGCAGCAGCAGCAGTGGAGGTAGAACTGGGCTTTGTGATTGTCGTGGCGTTCGCCGGACGACGGCGATGATCGTCGTCTCGGGCAGCACTGCCGGCGATGGACGGCGACGGATGATGAAGAACGGCACGCGCTGCCGTCCCGTTGCGGCGGTGGTGCTGGTCGTCGGATGATGATCTCAAGCCGGAGAAGTGGGCCGGCGTCCTGGCGCGGCTGAGGCCCGCGGCCGGCGCCCGGTACTGGACGAGCATGACGACGGTGAGCGCGGCGGCGGCGCCGAGGACGAAGGAGGCCACCTGCCGCGCCGTGGCCTCCGCGACGACCACCTTCCCCATATCGATCGCCGGCTGGCTAACTGATCGAGTAGCACCAGCGAAGTAGACTGATCATGTACTCAGCCCATGTATATGCATGAATGATGAGTAATGAATGAGTATATGATATGCAGATATGGTGATGGGATTAGCTTAGCAGGGTCAGGGAGGAGGGACTAAATGGAATGTATGAGAGGTGCTGCGGGCCGTTTAATAGGCGGCTCCGGCCATCCCGGCGGTCCCTTGGGCTTGGGAAACCGACGGCGACGCGGTAGCCGCTAGCACCGTAAAATCGGCTCGAGTCGTTGCCTCTGCTGGGCTGCTGAGGTATTTTCATCCCGGCAAAGATTTCTTCTGTTCAGTCACTCACTACTACTCCCTCCGTTCCAAAATATAAGTAATTTTAAAGATTTCAATACGAACTACATACGGATGTATATAGACATATTTTAGACTGTAGATTCACTCATTTTGCCCCGCATGTAGTCCATATTTGAATCTCTTAAAACATTTATATTTAGGAACGGAGAGAGTACTAATAAGTACCTTTTTTTTTAAAGGAGGATATACCCCGGTGTGATGCATGCAGTCATATTATTAGTTATTCACACAGACATGGTAACTACATGCACCTATTTGGCACTATATATCGGACGGGAATAATTAAATTTTAATAAACTAGACTAGTACCTGCTTTTGGAGGCTGGCTAGCTTGTCCATATGTACGTATAGTATTAGAAATGAGGAAAAAAAATATAATGCAATGGAATCATCATAACGTAATGTAGTATGCCTGATAGTATATAGACCTTTTGTGTGTGCTAGACTCGTGGTGTTAGACTATATTTACATGTGTATATTGTAACGTTGTATACCACCTCATTATATATATATGTGATAGGCCACCCCTAGAAGGTTGTGCCGGTTCCCCCCAAAGCCTATTGTCTTACATGGTATCACGCTAGGTTACGTCCGCTTCCGCCTAAAAACCCTAAACCGCCGCCGCTGCCGCCGCCGCCACCGCCGCCGCCGCCGCGCCCGCCGTCGCCGTCGCCCGACTGCTATGACGTCCGCCGCTGCTTCCGGCTCCACCGCCACCGGTTTTCTGCCGGCCTCCCTCGCGGCACTTCTCTCGAGGCCGCTGGATGCCGCCTTCCTTCAGGCGCCGATCGGGACACGGAGCGTCGGCTCCCTCTTCGCGCTCCCGCCGGCTGCTACTTCGCCCGGGCAGGCGCTTGTGGCCCACACCGCCGCCGCCCCGTCAACCGCGGCTGTCGCGCCCTCGGCCACTGCGCCGCTGGTGGCGGAGGACGTCGCGCTGGCAGGCTTCACGGCGTCAACCGCGGCCATCGCGCCCTCTGTCACCGCGCCGGCTGCCCCTCTGACTGTCTCCACGGTGGTCTCACCTCAGCCAGTCTCCTCGATGGGATCGCAGCCGCCGTCGCCGTTTCACTTCGGCCATCTCATCACCATCAAGTTGTCGTTGGACAATTACATCTTCTGGCGCGCGCAGGTTCTTCCGCTTCTTAGGAGTCACTATCTGCTTGGCTATGTCGACGGCTCTCTCCCTTGCCCTCCTGCGCTGGTTGACAGCGTGCACGGTCCGGTCTATAATCCGGCTCACCGTGTCTGGACAGGGCAGGATCAGGCGAACCTCTCCTCCATCCAGGGGTCGCTCTCTCCGGCCGTTGCTGGGCTTGTTGTCTTCGCCAAGACGTCCCACGAGGCATGGACTATTCTTGAGCGCTCGTTTGCGGCACAGTCGCAGGCTCGTGTATCTGGGCTCCGTCGCCAACTTGGGGGGTGTCAGAAGCTTGACTCCACCGCCACTGAGTTCTACAACAAAGTCAAGAGTCTCGCCGACACGCTGGCCTCCATTGGACAGCCCCTCACCGACTCCGAGTTCAACTCGTTTATTGTCAATGGTCTTGATGAGGAGTATGACGCCCTAGTCGAGATCATCAATGAGAGGGGCAACTCCACGCCCATGCCAGCACACGAGGTCTTTTCACGCCTCCTGCTTACTGAGCAACGAGTCGAGACGCGCCGATCCAGGGGCAATGGCGCCCTCTCGGCAAACGCCGCCACCAAGGGTGGTCGCTCCTCTGCTTCATCCAGGGCTCCTTCGGGGTAGTCACCACCACCCGCCTCGGCCCCTCCTCCTACTGCGACGCTACCAGGGGCTGGCGGTCCACGTGTGTGCCAGCTTTGTGGTCGCGATGGGCACTGGGCCTCGAAGTGTCACAAGCGCTTCCAGCGGGGTTTTCTTGGTCTCGGCAATGACGGGAAGGATACACGCAACTTTGCTCGTCAGGTCGCCATGGCTGATCGTCCGCCGCCGCAGAAGCCACAGGGACACACTCAGTCCTACTCCATTGATCCCCACTGGTACATGGACTCTGGGGCGACAGAGCACCTGACCAGTGAGATGGGGAAGCTTCACACTCGTGAACCCTACCATGGCTCCGACAATATCCACACCGCCAATGGAGCAGGTATGCACATCTCTCATATTGGTCAAGCATCACTTCTCACTAGACATGCCAATAGGAGTCTTCAACTTCGCAATGTTCTTCGAGTTCCATCTGTGACACGTAATCTTCTTTCAGTTCCTAAACTCACTCGTGATAATAATGTGCTTTGTGAATTTCATCCTTTTGATCTTTTTATTAAGGATCGGGGCACGAGGGACATTCTTCTTAGTGGGCGGCTCTGCCAAGGTCTCTATCGTCTGGAGCATCCTGGCGTCGCTCGCGTCTTCAGTGGAGTTCGGGTATCTCCGTCACAGTGGCATGCTCGTCTTGGTCACCCGGCCACACCTATTGTCCGGCATGTTTTGCGTCGTCATGAGCTTTCTAGTGTGTCTAGTAATAAAGATGTAGCAGTGTGTGATGCTTGTCAGCAGGGGAAGAGTCATCAACTTCCTTTTTCGGAGTCCAGTCGTGAGGTGAAACATCCTTTAGAACTTGTGTTTTCAGATGTATGAGGTCCTGCTCAGACTTCTGTTAGTGGTCATAATTACTATATCAGTTTTGTTGATGCTTACAGCCGCTTTACCTGGCTTTATCTTATCAAACGTAAATCTGATGTGTTTGACATTTTTGTTCAGTTCCAAAAACATGTTGAACGTCTTCTCAAGCACAAAATTGTTCATGTTCAGTCGGACTGGGGTGGCGAGTATCGCAACCTCAACTCCTTCTTTCAGTCACTTGGGATCACTCACCGTTTAGCATGTCCACATACACATCAGCAGAATGGTTCAGTAGAACGTAAGCATCGTCACATTGTTGAAGCTGGTCTGACTCTTTTGGCCCATGCATCTGTTTCGTTTCGTTTTTGGAGTGATGCTTTCACCACTGCATGTTTTCTCATCAATCGTACTCCCACTCGTGTTTTGAATATGAAGACTCCCATTGAAGTTCTCCTTAATGAACAACCGGACTACACCTTTCTCAAGGTGTTTGGGTGTGCTTGCTGGCCCCATCTCCGTCCATATAACAAGCGTAAGCTCGAGTTTCGTTCCAAGAAGTGTGTTTTTCTTGGTTATAGCTCTCTTCATAAAGGATACAAATGTCTTCATGTGCCCACTAATCGTGTCTACATCTCTCGGGATGTTGTGTTTGATGAGCATGTTTTTCCCTTTGCCAAACTCCCTGTGTCCACTACCGAGCCACCTGTCATGCATTCATCCTCTGTTGCTTCTGACCAATTTGATGATGTTGCATATTCTCCTCTATTGTTGCCTAACCATGGTGCAGGCACTGGTCGTGGGGCTCGTTTGAAGATTCTGGAAGTGACATCTTCCTTTTCGTCGCCATCGCCTTCATCCTCGGCACCTTCTGTTGTGCATGAGGAGCACATGGCGCCCCTGCATGGCCTCGGTTTCCGTGCTCATGCACGGCCGATCGACGTCCTGGCCCGGTCGCCTCTGGCTTCTGGGCTGCCTTCGCCATCGTCGCGCCCTGCAACCCCGCCGACTGGGCCGGCCTCCTCGGTCCCCGTCTCGCCCAGGGCGTCGGGGCAGTCATCACCAGGCCTGGCCTCGCCCGCCCCTGCCTCGCCCAGGGTGTCTGGGCCCTTCTCACCAGGGCCGGCCTCGCCTGCTCTCGCCTCGCCAAGGCCGTCTGGGCCGGTGTCACCGGAGCTGGCCTCGCCCACTCTCGGTTCGCCCATGGCCTCTGAGCCCCTGTTGTCGGGCCAGTCTTCGCCATGCAGCCCGGAGTCGTCTGTCCCGAGCTCGCCTGAGGTGATTCCTGCATCTCCGGCGACCGTCACGTCTCCGTCACCTTCGCCTCCGCCGGCTCCTGCTGCTGCTCTACGTCCACATACGCGCAGTCGGAGTGGCATTTTTTAGCCTAAGCAACGTCACGATGACACAGTTGCTTGGTTAGCGGCGTGCATGTCTGCTGCTCTCGCAGATCCATCCTCTGAGCCACGCACGTATCAAGCTGCTATGCGCATTCCTCATTGGAGAGAGGCCATGGAGCAGGAGTATCAAGCGCTTCTTCGCAATCAAACATGGACTCTTGTTCCTCCACAATCACGGGTAAATGTCATTGATTCCAAATGGGTTTTCAAAGTGAAGAGGCATTCTGATGGGTCCATTGAGCGCTATAAGGCTCGTCTGGTTGCTCGTGGTTTTCGACAGCGTTTTGGACTTGACTATGAAGACACCTTCAGTCCAGTGGTCAAGCCTACTACCATCAGACTTCTTCTCTCTCTGGCTGTTACTCGAGGTTGGTTTCTTCGTCAGCTTGATGTTCAAAATGCTTTTCTTCATGGTGTCTTGGCGGAGGAGGTTTACATGCGCCAGCCTCCGGGTTTCTCTGATCCGGATCGCCCTGATCATCTCTGTCGTCTGTCCAAGGCAATTTATGGTCTGAAGCAGGCTCCTCGTGCTTGGCATGCTCGTCTTGCAATGGCTCTTCGTGCTCATGGTTTTGCATCATCAACTGCTGACTCCTCATTGTTTCTTCTTCAAAGGCCTGAGGTATGTACTTGTTGGTCTATGTAGATGATATCATTTTGGTCAGCTCCTCTCAGTCGGCTGCTACTGCGCTTGTTCGCTCACTTGGTGCTGATTTTGCGGTCAAGGACCTTGGGAAGCTTCATTACTTTCTTGGTGTGGAGGTTACTTCTCGTGCTGCTGGCCTTGTTATGACGCAGAAGAAGTACTCTCTGAATTTGTTGCAGCGAGCTGGGATGCTTAAGTGCAAACCGACGACTACACCCATGTCTACCACTGATAAGCTCAATGCTGTTGATGGTGTGCTTCTTTCTTCTTCTGATGCGACAGAGTACAGGAGTATTGTTGGTGGGCTCCAGTACTTGACGATCACGCGACCAGACATTTCCTATGCTGTTAACCGAGTCTGCCAGTATCTGCAGTCACCCCGTGACACTCATTGGCCTGCTGTTAAGCGGATTTTGCGCTATATTCGTTTCACGGTGGCTCATGGTTTGCATATTCGGCCGTCTGACTCTGGTTGTCTTTCAGCATATTCTGATGCAGACTGGGCTGGCAATCCGGATGACAGGCGATCCACGGGGGGTTATGCTGTCTTCTTTGGCTCTAACCTGATTGCCTGGAGTGCTCGAAAACAGGCTACTGTCTCGCGTAGCAGTACTGAGGCTGAGTATAAGGTTGTGGCCAATGCCACATCAGAGATCATCTGGGTACAGTCCTTGCTTCAGGAGTTAAGTATACCCCAATCACAGCCTCCTGTTCTTTGGTGTGATAACATCGGTGCTACATACCTTTATGCAAATCCGGTATTCCATGCCCGAACGAAACACATTGAAGTTGACTATCACTTTGTGCGTGAACGTGTCTCTCAGAAGCAACTACAGATCAAGTTTATTTCTTCCAAGGATCAACTTGCTGACATATTCACCAAGTCATTGCCTTTGCCACAGTTTGAGACTTGCAGGCGCAATCTTACCCTTCTAGATTCATTAGAAAGTGGCTAAGATTGAGGGAGGGTGTTAAACTGTATTTACATGTGTATATTGTAACGTTGTATACCACCTCATTATATATATATGTGATAGGCTACCCCTAGAGGGTTGTGCCGGTTCCCCTCAAAGCCTATTGTCTTACACGTGGCATGGATGGAATGTGCACGAGAGTGAGAGTCTGTGCCGGCCGGACCGGGGCAGCGCGCGAGCGTCGGGCGCACGCACATGGTGACATGCGTGGGCGACGGATCGACGATTGACCTCGGCATCGACCGAGGCGAGCGAGAGTGAGACTAATTCGATGGAGTGCAGTGTAATTAGGGTGGCCAACTTCTGGAGCCAACTTTTGGTTGCTAGCGTGCGTGAAGGCGACGTATGTTATGTTGTATCTTAATCGGCTAGTCACGGCGGGCGGGATCGGGCGCCAGGTGTGCGCCCGGATTAGCTGTGAGGTCTCCGTTGCACGCACTGTTCTATCTTCTACCTCCCCACCCGTCTGCCCTGCCCTGGCCTCCGCTCTAGCTGCTCCATTAATTCGCCCCACACGTATTGACGCATACGTCCCGATCAATTCCTTCTCCGCGATTAACCCGGCTGGCACGTTCAGTTCGTCAACAAAAAACGTTAATCTTTTTTAGATTTATTTATATTGAACGTTACCACTATACATACATGTGTGATTTTACCTCAGAAAGTATGTGTCTGTGAGTAATGGAGCTAATAAGTATGTATGGACTTGTGAAGGAGCTCAAAGCTCCTAATTTCATTGGCTGTAAATTGTTGTCGTGTGGTAAAGCGGTGAGCCCGACGTGCGCACACTTTCTTGTACAAAAGGAGCAGCACCAAAACCAAAGCGACTAGCTTGTGACACAAGGCGTTGAGGTCGGCCGAGGCAGGCAGGCAGCCAGCCAGTGTGCCCAGACCAAGGCCGTTATCAAGGGACGGGACCGAAATCTAGTGCCTTGATGTTCTTCTTTCTTTGTTGAAGCTGACATGCACATACCCTACGTACAGACAGACATACATACATACATGCCCGTGCAACGCATGGTGGAAAAGAACCATGTCGGCAGGGCACACTCAGGTTGCAACATCAGAAAAACCTCCCTCCAACAAGCGATACGCCATGTATTGAGGATCTTTTACTTCTCGACTGTAATTTTGTAAATACTATGAAATAAAGCTATTTTTTCTCCTCGCAGAAAACAAAGCAACCCTGATGAAGGATCAAGAACGAGCGCCACGTGCATATGTACCGGCTGCTGCTGCATCATGTGCAACATATACATGAAACTAATCTTTTTCTCTGTGTAGGTAACTACGTCGACTTTGCGTATATATATTCTCGGCCTTTTTCCACGGTGCGTTAGACTTGTCAGCTGTCTGTGATGCGTTGTGCCGATGGCGACGTGCGCTGTGCGTTGGTGGCCACGTCCCAGCGACGGACGAACGGACGGACGGGGCCTTCAGAGCTCAGTCGGTCCACATACAGATAGAAGCTTCCTATCCTACCTGTGCTAACTGACCGAGTGCAGTGCTTTACGCCTAGGCTGTTCACAATTTGTCGATCTAGTAGTACATTCATACAGTACTGAATGCATGCATGCATGCATGGTTAACTTGCAGAGAATCTTCTTCGTGAATGTACTTCTGATAGGCCCACGCGTGCATCATCAGATCATAAATGAATTCATGTGCATACTATTGTCCTAAGGCTGGTCACAGTGGGGAGGAACTTAGGAGTAACATCACACACTTCAATACAACTTTGCTTATGTGACACGTATTTAATGAAGAGAGAGGTGCTTGTGGTAACTAGCTAAGTTACCGAAACATCACACACTTCAAGAAACAATGAGTCTATAACCTAATAAATACATCGTTGCATGACACTTACATAGATGTTCCTACCCATTATAGAGGTAGTAACATAGTCTAGGGAAGTGTGTAAGTTACTAGCTTATGTTCTTGCCCATTGTGACCAGCCTAAGGCTAGTCAGACTGGAATAACTTAGGTAGTAACATAGCGCATTTCGAGAAAGGTTAAGTCTACAAGTTAATAAATAAACCCATCTATGACACTACTTTTATGTTACTTTGCATTATGAAGGTAATAACTTAGACTAGTGTCATGCATATGACACTAGTCTAAGGGGCTGTTTGGTTTGAGACTAAGTTTGCCAGGCTGGTCATAGTGGGGAGTAACTTAGACTAGTGTCGTAGATGGCTTTATTATTAGCTTGTAGATTCATTCTTTCTCGGGAAACGCTATGTTACAGTAATATATTATGTTACTCTAAACACCTCTCTCCTTATTAACTACATGCCACATAAATAAAAAAAATTAAAGTGCATTATGTTACTACCTAAGTTACTCCCACTATGACTAGTCTAAGGTTGCCACACCTAAGTTTAGGCAAGTTTGATCAATTTGGATGGGTGTTTGGTTCAAGCCACACTAGGGTCCCACATCACATACACTCAAAAAGTGTAACAAAAAAAATTTAGGCTTGCCAACTTGTGGCTCTCACTTTAAAGAATTAACCTTATGCAAGTGTGGCAACATTGTATGGCAAAGTGTGGCATGATTAGGCCTAAAACCAAACAGCCCCTAAGTTACTCCCCACTATGACCAGCCTAAGCTGGCTGGCTCATCAATCATGTTAGGTTCATTTGCCACCGCCTGCAGGTTGAGTTCCTGATTCCCACGGCTCGGTGGAACTAGCTCAGCGCAATATGCTTTTCGCAAGTTATAGTTGGTCATGTATAAACCTACATTTTGTTAACTGATGAATCATGTGTATGCATGCTGCTTTGATATCTCCTTCCTTTGCAGTGAGAAGACATGTATGGTGCTGCTTAGAGCATCTATAACCGGATACCTTAAACCGGTCAAAATGTCCGGATGGACCGATGGGTCATGGATCGGTCAAAAAGCCCGACCCATCCAGGCACCTTAAACTGACCTCAAACGCCTAGATTGTCCAGTACCTCTCATATTCAGCCTAAATTTAGGACGGACATGGGCGGCCCGGCATGTCCTCCACGTTGGCCTAGCCCATCCTCGCCTCCACAAATATCCTCATTCGGAGAACCTTAGATTGAAGTCAATCCGTCAGTCCACTCCACTCCGTTCTTCATCCACTCTGCTCTAAGTCCCCTCTGATTTGGATTGCTTTTAGGTGCTCACTGCTCGAACAAGGCGGCAACGGCAACGGCAGCTTCGATTCCACAACACCCGCCGCCCGTCAACAAAGTGTCGACGATGTCGTCAGGTTGTCCGACCGCCGCATTGCTCCGACCGCTCCGCGCCTCGACTGTCTAGGTACGCCGCCCTCCAATGCGGGTTCAATCTGCTCCGGAAGGGGTACCCGAGCACCGATTGGTCCACGTGCATGGCGCGGACGAGGACGAGGATGCCTGAATCTGTGGCACGGGCAGCCCGTCGAGAGCACCGATGGATCCCGAGGCCGTGCTCCTCACGCCAGTCCTCTGCTGCTCCCTCACAAGGGTGGAGACGGTTGCGCGGCGGCTCCGGCGCTATAATGCCAAGGCACTCCGACTGACCATCGAGTTGTCGGAGCGTGAGGCATCCAAGGGGGCGACGGCCAAGGTGAAGGCGGCCCAACATACGAGGGAGCAGGAACGCCCACTGTGGAGGCTGTCAGGCCAACGGTGCTCCGACGACTCCGACCTGAAGGACAACTGCAGCTCCGACGACGATGCACCGCCGCACACTGATGCGTACACGGAGGTGCAGAGCAGCACGTGCGATCGCAAGGGGAACGGGGCGGCGAGGAAATGGTGATTTCAACTGTCCTTATCTGTTTACCTATGTTTTATTTTTGTTTTCAATCGTCTGTAGGATGAATCTGCACTGTCCATCGATGAACTTTGATCCTTTTGTCCGGCGATGAACTATGATTCATCTGTAGAGGATGAATTAAACGACTTGGTCGTGATATGCATGTAGTGTTGCATGGGTTGTATAGGGTTTCATATATGAGGAACACGGGCGTGGGAGCAAACATATAAGACGTGTCGTGCATTGTCTTGCTTCAGGGTGTGTACGTGAATTTTTGAGGGGCCGGATTTCCTGACCGTGGAGCACCTTTAGTTTCGGTTTGTAAGCCAACCGATCGTTTAGTTCCGGTTGCAGAACCGGAACTAAAGGTCCTCTGAAATCGGGACTGATGCCCTGTTTTCTACTAGTGAAATAACCCATGATCCATAAGCACGGCTCAATGGTGATGACAGCGTATATATTATTATGCAGAGGATCACGGGACCATGAAGCTCGCAACAGCGACGAATAATCCACGGTTCCGTGTGTGTTGGCATTTTCCGAGACATATTCCCACCGGCGGGCAATCAAAGAAACCTGTCAAGGCATGCCCCATGCCTTGTGCGTGTGTGACGGGCGTCTTGGATTAATTTGCGTGGGGGTAGGGGTACTAGCCAGCAACTGAATGCGTCACAGTGCTTTGGCTGCATTCACGATTGATCGGTTCCTCTGTTTGTGGTCTGAAGTCTGCAGATCGTGGGAACTAATGTAGTGCCGGGCTAGTCTAACAGTTGCCCTCGAAAGAACAGTGCGTGTACCTCTCGTAGTCCAGTACTACCACACATGCATACATTCATAATATCTCGTTCGCCTAATTGCCTACGTGCATGCTAGCTAGCTCAAAACGTTTAGGTATAGCTCATCTGCCACCGGTTTTGTTGCCTGATCTGTGGTACGGTTCCTCCTCCGATTGGCAGCTACCTACCTGCTAAAGAAATCTTAAGTGGTTCAACACTTTTTATCAAAAGAAGTGGTTCAACACTTCGTCTAAACGAGATCATGTATGGAAGTAGTTTTTGTTCCAGAGGCTAGAAACTTACATGCATGCATGCATGCTCACTTGACCTGAATGACAGAGAGAGTGAAATCGCTCATGTGTCATTAGAGCAACCTGGTCATGGCGTACTTATGTGAGAAGATCCGTGGCTTAGTTCAACCGCCACGATCAATTCCCTCGGCCTAACTAAACTCCAACTCTGAAGACCGTCAGCTTGTTGTTAGGTGCACGATCGCTAGCTCTTCCACGGATATGCTAGCTTGTACAAGTAGCACTTGGTTGATTAGTCAGTATCATAACTGTACTTAATCAATTGTTTACATCCATCGACCTGTTGTGACGTGCTCATATCAGTCCCCCGCGACGGCGACGTGTCCACGAGCTTCTCCGTCAGACACCAGCAGCTAGCTACTCCATAATTTGGAGCCCAGGAATTTCCAGGTAGCAACAGTGAGCAAATTAACCGATCGATCCCCATTTATTCTCGTCGTGATATCGCGTTCACGAACGAGTGGCGTACCATGGATATACTATACAAGAATAAAATTTATCTCATATATCTCCATGCTTGTTCATAATTAAATGCAATGAGTACAGCAGCTCTAGGTGAGGGTAAGGTCTGTTATTGTGAGCTTTCATCCCTTGTGGACAGTCGTGACGGAAACAACTGGTGAGGGATAACTGCCTGACTCTGACTGGTGAGGATCGATAATCACGGGACCAAGAAACCAAAATGGATAGTAGTGGTATTTAGTTTGGATTAAATTGGTTGCCACCCACCCACGGCGAGGACAACACAACTCTGATTCCGACGAAGAGTTGGAAAGGGGACTATGCAAGGTTGTCGCCACTGAAAATCATCGAAAAAACCACCTATTGCTGTCATAGTCACCATTGGGGCCTCTCCACCACAACTTCAACTTCACAACAATAAGTAACCTGAGGAAATCTCGCGGGCACATCGGAGAATACCCTACTACCTCAACCCTTGTCGTGACCCCGGCAACTCTCACCCCTGTAGACGTTGCCACAGGAGCCCCGATGCCAACAGTCGTCTTCCACAAGAGCCCCGATGCCAACAATCGTCTTCCACCGGCGCCGCTTGCCGATTCCTAGATCCAAAGACGACGCCCCAAAGGGGAAGACAACGCCATAGCGTCATCATCGTATGTCGCACGGATCTAGGGTTTCCCCCGAAGCTGCAAAGGTTGTAACATGGAGTATCACGTCAATAGTATCAACAATAGGGAAACATCGCTCACCACTGGCTCCAGACACGACCGGGGGCAATACTTTTGGCCGGATCTATCTCCCACACACACGCACGCACGCGCGCACGCACACATATTAGCATACCCAACAACGACCAAATCTGGCCGGATCAAGCTCTCCATCCAGCTCCTCACCAGGCAGCTGCTTAGATAAAGCCCACGAACCCTGACTGTTATCACTCGCCGACCGCACGCCGACACAAGAACCGCGCCGCTGATGACCTCAACCGCTTCAGATCCGCGGCCAACGCACCCCGCCCCGGCCACGTCCAGAGCACCACTGTGCCGTCCGCGCACGTCTCTGGTGTGACCGGCCGGAACTCAGGGCAGGCAAAGAGAAAAAAAAAACAGAGCACGGAAGAAACCTGAAACCGATCGATCTTCAGTTTGATGCTGAATCGTGAAAAACTGAATTTAATTCAGTGATGATATCGGTTTCCATCCTCGTCGCACTGACCTGACGGAAAACACCGAACTGCAGGCTGAAGAAGCGAGCGAGCGAGTGAGGCCGGAAGCCCAGCAAGCAAGTGGCTCAACAGGCCGACACACATCGTACTGGATCGTACGGCCCGATCGCTGCCGCCGCTGATTTTCCCACACACGACTCGCTCTCCCCTCTCTCTTGCTGCTGCTTGTGCACCGCCACAGGCCTCCGGCCGCCGCTCGCCCGCCTCTGCCGACGGTGCCCCCTCGCTTCCCCCGTCCTCCTGCTGGCTGCTGGGACAACGCCGCCCGCCGCCTTCGATGAGCTCCTCCTCTTTTACTCTCGCGCGTCTTTTTTTTGGGCGGGTTTTACTCCCGTGCGTGTGCTGCTCGACCTCCGTCTTTCACGCTCAAATGGGCCGGCGAAAAAACCCAGGTGCCGCAAATGAGCCCAGGCCCTCTACCTAAATTAACCCATCCGGGCG